>NW_024756210.1:0-21156 GCF_018991925.1 Homarus americanus
CAGGGGTGTGCCTGGGGAGTGTGGGGGTGTGCCTGGGAGTGTCTGGGGTGGACCTGGGGTGTTGGGAGGTGTGCCTGGGGTGTGAGGTGTGCCTGGGGTGTCTGGGGGTGCCTGGGGTGTCAGAGATGTGCCTGGGGTATCAGAGGTGTGCCTGGGGAGTGTCAGGGGTGTGCCTGGGGTGTCAGGGGTGTAACTAGGAGGTCGGAGGTGTGGTGGGAGTGTCAGAGGTGTGCCTGGGGTGTCAGAGTGTGCCTGGGAGTGTCAGAGGTGTACCTAGGAGTGTCAGGTGTGCCACAGGTGTCAGATGAGTGCCTGGGGTGTCAGGTGTGCCTGGGGTGTCAGAGTGTGCCTGGAAGTGTCAGAGGTGTGCTTGGGAATGTCAGGGGTGTGCCTGGGTGTCTGGGGTGTGCCTGGGGTGTCAGTGTGCCTGGGAGTGTCAGAGGTGTGCCTGGGAGTGTCAGAGGTGTGCATGGGAGTGTCAGAGGTGTGCCTGGGGTGTCAGAGGTGTGCCTGGGAGTGTCAGAGGGTGCCTGGGAGCGTCAAAGGTACCTGGGAGTGTCAGAGGTGTGCCTGATAGTGTCAGTGGTGTACCTGGGTGTGTCAGAGGTGTGACTGGGAGTGTCAGAGGTGTGCCTGGGACTGTCATTGGTGTGCCTGAGTGTCAAGGTGAACCTGGGTGTCAGAGGTGTGCCTGGGATTATCAAGGTGTGCCTGGGGTGTCAATGGTGTGCCTGGGAGTGTCAGACGTGGTACAGTGTCAGAGTGTTCCTGGGGAGTTTCACAGGTGTTCCTGGGAGTGTCAGAGGTGTGCCTGGGAGTGTCAGTGGTGTGCCTGGGAGTGTCAGAGGTGTACCTGGGAGTGTCAGAGGTGTGCCTGGGGTGTCAGAGGTGTTCTGAGGAGTGTCAGGGGTGTGCATGGGAGTGTCAGAGGTGTGGCACTGAGTATCAGAGGTGTGCCTGGGAGTGTCAGTGTGCCTGGGGTGTCAGAGGTGTACCGGAGTGTCAGAGTGTTCTGGGGTTTCACAGGTGTTCCTGAGAGTGTCAGGGGTGTACCTGAGTATCAGAGTGTGCCTGAGTGTCAGTGGTGTGCCTGGAGTGTCAGGGTGTGCAGGAGTGTCAGAGGTGTGCCTGGGGAGTGTGGAGGTGTTCCAGGGTGTTGGGGTGTGCATGGGAGTGTCAGAGGTGTGGCTGGGGTGTCAGATGTGTGCCTGGGGAGTGTCTGGGGTGTGCTTGGGGTGTCTGAGGTGTGCCTGGGGAGTGTCAGAGGGTACCTGGGGTGTCAGAGGTGTGCCTGGGGTGTCTGGGGTGTGCCTCAGGTGTCAGAGGTGTGCCTGGGGTGTCAGAGGTGTGCCTGGGAATATCATGGGTGTATCTGGAGAGTGTCAGGGGTAACTGGGTGTGTCAGAGGTGTAACTGGGAGTGCAGAGGTATGCAGGGTATCAGAGGTGTATCTGGGGTGTCAGAGGTGTGCCTGGGGTGTCGGAGGTGTTCTGGAGTGTATCAGAGGTGCTGGGGTGTCAGGGGTGTGCCTGGGAGTGTCAGAGGTGTGCCTGGGGAGTGTCAGGTGTTCTCAGAGTGTCAGGTGTGCATGGGGTGTCAGAGGTGTAACTGAGAGTATCAGAGGTGTACCTGGGGTGTCAGTGGTGTGCCTGGGGTGTCAGAGGTATACCTGGGAGTGTCAGAGGTGTTCTGGGAGTCACAGGTGTTCCTGAGGTGTCAGAGGTTTACCTGGGGAGTATCAGAGGTGGCCCTGGGAATGTCAGTGTGTGCCTGGGGTGTCAGAGGTGTGCCTGGGGTGTCAGAGGTGTGACCTGGGGTGTTGGAGTGTTCTGAGGAGTGTCAGGGGTGTGTGCATGGGGTGTCAGAGGTGTGGCTGGGGTGTCAGATGTGTGCCTGGGGTGTCTGGGGTGTGCTTGGGGTGTCTGGGGTGTGCCTGGGGTGTCAGAGGGGTGCCTGGGGAGTGTCAGAGGTGTGCCTGGGAGTGTCTGGGGTGTGCCTCAGGTGTCAGAGGTGTGCCTGGGGTGTCAGGGGTGTACCTGGAATATCATGGGTGTATCTGGAAGTGTCAGGTGTGACTGGGGGTGTCAGAGGTGTAATGGGGTGCAGAGGTATGCCTTGGAGTATCAGAGGTGTATCTGGGGAGTTGAGAGGTGTGCCTGGGAGTGTCGGAGGTGTTCTGGGAGTCAGAGGTGTGCCTGGGGTGTCAGAGGTGTGCCTGGGGTGTCAGATGTGTGCCTGGGAGTGTCTGGGGTGTGCACCTGGGAGTGTCAGAGGTGTGCCTGGGGTGTCAGAGGTGTGCCTGGGGTGTCTGGGGTGTGCCTGGAGTGTCTGGGGTGTGCCTGGGGAGTGTCAGAGGGTGTGCCTGGGGTGTCTGGGGTGTGGGGTGTCAGGTGTGGCTGGGGTGTCTGGGGTGTGCCTGGGAGTGTCAGAGGTGTGCCAGGGGTGTCAGTGGTGCCTGGGTGTCAGAGAATTCAGGGACTGTGGCAGAGTGCCTGGGAGTGAGGGGGTGTGCCTGGAGTGTGAGAGGTGTGCCTGGGGTGTCTGAGGTGGACCTGGGGTGTTAGGGGTGTGCCTGGGGTGTGAGGGTGTGCCTGGGGTGTCTGGGGAAGGTGTGCCTGGGGTGTCAGAGATGTACCTGGGAATTATCAGAGGTGTGCCTGGGGTGTCAGGGGTGTGCCTGGGAGTGTCAGGGGGGTGTAACTATAGGGGTCGGAGGTGTAAATTGGGGGTGTCAGAGGTGGCCAACACCAAGTGTCAGAGGTGTGCCTGGGGTGTCAGAGGTGTGCCTGGGGTGTCGGAGGTGTGCAGGTGTCAGATGGAGTGCCTCAAGGTGTCAGAGGTGTGCCTGGGGTGTCAGAAGTGTGCCTGGAGGTGTCAGAGGTGTGTGCCAGGAATGTCAGGGGTGTGCCTGGGGTGTCTGGGGTGTACTGGGGTGTCAGGGGTGTGCCTGGGGTGTCAGGGGTGTGCCTGGGGAGTGTCCAGAGGGTGTGCATGCAGGGGTGTCCCGGGAGGTGTGCTGGGGTGTCAGAGGTGTGCCTGGGGTGTCAGTGCCTGGGAGCGTCAAAGTACCTGGGAGTGTCAGAGGTGTACCTGATGTGTGTCAGTGGTGTGCCTGAGTGTGTCAGAGGTGTATAACAGAGTGTCAGAGGTGTACAGGACTGTCATTGAATGTGCCTGGGAGTGTCAAAGGTGAACCTGGAGGTGTCAGAGGTGTGCCTGGGAATTATCAAGGTGTGCCTGGGGTGTCAATGGTGTGCCTGGGAATTTATCCAGACGTGTGCTACAGGGTGTGGGGAATTACCAGAGGTTTCACAGGGGTAACACCAGTGTCAGAGGTGTGCCTGGGGTGTCAGTGGTGTGCCTGGGAGTGTCAGAGGTGTACCTGGGGTGTCAGAGGTGTGCCTGGAGTGTCGGAGGTGTTCTGAAGTGTGTCAGGGAGGTGTGCATGGGGTGTCAGAGGTGTGTGACTGGAATTATCAGAGGTGTGCCTGGGAATTGTCAGTGGTGGCTGCCTGGGAGTGTCAGAGGTGTGCCTTGGAGTGTCAGAGGTGTTCCTGGGGGTTTCTGGGTGTTCTGAGAGTGTCAGAGGTGTGCACAGAATTATCAGGGGTGCACAGGATGTCAGTGGTGTGCCTTAGAGTGTCAAGAATGTCAGAGGTGTACCTGGGAGTGTTGGAGGTGTTCACAGAGGTGTTGGGGTGTGCATAGGTGTGTCAGGAGTTGTGGCTGGGGAGTGTCAGATGTGTACCTTGGGGAGTGTACAACAGGGTGTACTTGGGGGTGTCTGGGGTGTGCCTGGGGGTGTCAGAGGAGTGCCTGGGGTGTCAGAGGTGTACCTGGGGAGTGTCCTGGGGTGTGCCTCCAGAGTATGAGGTGTACTGGGAGTGTCAGAGTGTGCCTGGGAGATATCATAGTGTATCTGGAAGTGTCAGAGTGTAACTGGGAGTGTGTCAGAGGTGTAACTGGGAGTGCAGAGGTATACTTGGCCAGGTATCAGAGGTGTATCTGGGAGTCAGAGTGTGCAAGTGTCGGAGGTGTTCCTGAGTGTATCAGAGGTGTGCAAGTGTCAGAGGTGGCCTGAGTGTCAGGGTGTGCCTGGGGAGTGTCAGATGTGTGCCTAGGGTGTCTGGGGTGTGCCTGGGGTGTCAGGAGTAAGCCTGGGGGTGTCAGAGGTGTGCCAGGGGGTGTCTGGAGGTGTGCCTGGGGTGTCTGGGGTGTGCCTGGGAGTGTCAGGAGGTGTGCCTGGGGAGTGTCTGGGGTGTGTCAGGAGGTGTGGCACAGGTGGGGTGCCTGGGGTGTCAGGGGGTGTGCAGGGGTGTCAGTGGGGTGCCTGGAGTGTCAGAGAATTCCAGGGACTGTGGCAAATGCCTGGGGTGATGGGGGTGTGCCAGTTGGGGAGGTGTGCCTGGAGTGTCTGGGATGTGCCTGGGGTGTTGGGGTGTGCAGTGTGAGAGGTGTGCCGGTGTCGTTGGTGTGCCTCAGGTGTCAAGGTGAACCTGGAGGTGTCAGAGGTGTGCCTGGGAGTATCAGAGGTGTGCCTGGGAGTGTCAGGGGTGGCCTGGGGTGTCAGGTGTGTGCCTCAGGTGTCAGGGGTGTAACTGGGATTGTCGGAGGTGTAATTGGGAGTGTCAGGTGTTCTGAGAGTGTCAGAGTGTTTCTGAGAGTATCAGAGGTGTGCCTGGGACTATCGGAGGTGTACCTGGGGGTATCGGAGTGTGCCAGGGTGTCAGAAGTGTACCTGGGACTATCAGGTGTGCACTGGGGATATCGGAGGTGTACCTGGGGTGTCAGAGGTGTGCCTGGGATATCAAGGTGTATCTGGGTGTCAGGGGTGTGCCTAAGTGTCAGGATGTAACTGAGGTGTCGGAGGAGTAACTGGGGTGTCAGAGTGTAACTGGGAGTATCAGAGGTGTGCCTGGGGTGTGAGTGGTGTGCCTGGGGAGTGTCAGTGGTGTACCTGGGGTGTCAGAGGTGTACCTGGGGAGTGTCAGAGGTGTTCTTGAGAGTGTCAGAGGTGTTCCTGAGAGTGTCAGAGGTGTACTGCAGGAGTATCAGAGGTGTGCCTGGGAGTGTCAGTGGTGTGCCTGGGGTGTCAGAGGTGTGCCTGGAGTGTCAGAGGTGTGCCTGGGGGTGTCAGGGGTGTGCCTGGGGTGTCAGGGGTGTAACTAGGAGGTCGGAGGTGTAGGGGGTGTCAGAGGTGGCAAGTGTCAGTGTACCTGGGAGTGTCAGAGGTGCCTGGGGTGTCAGGTGTGCAAGGTGTCAGATGGAGTGCCTGGGGTGTCAGAGGTGTGCCTGGGGTGTGAGGTGTGTGGGTGTCAGAGTGTGCTTGGGGATGTCAGGTGTGCCTGGGGTGTCTGGGGTGTGCCTGGGGTGTCAGGGATGTGCCTGGGGTGTGTCAGAGGGTGTACCTGGGAGTGTCAGAGGTGTGCATGGGAGTGTCAGGGTGTGCCTGGGGTGTCAGAGTGTGCCTGGTGTCAGAGCCTGGGAGCGTCAAGGGTGCCTGGAGTGTCAGAGGTGTGCCTGATGGTGTCAGTGGTGTGCCTGGGTGTGTCAGAGGTGTAACTGGGAGTGTCAGAGGTGTGCCTGGGATTCATTGGTGTTGTGCCTGGGGTGTCAAGGGGTGAACCTGGAGGTGTCACAGGTGTGCCTGGAGTATCAAGGTGTGCCTGGGGTGTCAATGGTGTGCCTGGGGTGTCAGACGTGTGCCTGGGGAGTGTCAGAGGTGTTCCTGAGGTTTCACAGGTGTTCCTGAAGTGTCAGAGGTGTGCCTGGGGTGTCAGTGGTGTGCCTGGGAGTGTCAGAGGGTGCCTGGGGTGTCAGAGTGTGCCTGGGGAGTGTCAGGAGGTGTTCCTGGGAGTGTCAGAGGTGTGCATGGGAGTGTCAGAGGTGTAACTGGGAGTATCAGAGGTGTACCTGGGAGTGTCAGTGGTGGCACTGGAGTGTCAGAGGTGTACCTGGGAGTGTCAGGGGTGTTCTGGAGTTTCACAGGTGTTCACAGAGGTGTCAGAGGTATGCCTGGGAATTATCAGAGGTGTGCCTGGGGTGTCAGTGGTGTGCCTGGAGTGTCAGAGGTGTGTGGGATTCAGAGGTGTGCTTGGGGTGTTGGAGGTGTTCTGAGGTGTCAGGGGTGTGCATGGGGAGTGTCAGAGGTGTGGGTGTCAGATGTGTGCCTGGAGTGTCTGGGGTGTGCTTGGGAGTGTCTGGGGTGTGCCTGGGGTGTCAGAGGTGCCTGGGGAGTGTCAGGGGTGTGCCTGGGGGTGTCTGGGGTGTGCCTCAGAGTGTCAGAGGTGTGCCTGGGGGTGTCAGGGTGTGCCTGGGAATATCATAGGTGTATCTGGAAGTGTCAGGGGTCTAGCTGGGTGTCAGAGGTGTCAGGGTGCAGGTATGCCTTGGAGTATCAGAGAATGTGTCAGAGGTGTACCTGGGAGTGTCAGGAGGTGTTTCGCAGTGTGGGGGCAACAAGTGTCAGAGGTGTGCAAGTGTCAGATGTGTGCCTAAGTGTCTGGGTGTGTGCAAGTGTCAGGAGGTGAGCCTGGGGTGTCAGGTGTACCTGGGTGTCTCAGAGGTGTGCCTGGGGTGTCTGGGAGTGTGCCCTGGGGTGTCAGGAGTTGTGCCTGGGGTTGTGTGGAGTTGTGCCTGGGGTGTCAGAGGTGTAGGCTGGGGTGTCTGGGAGTGTGCCTGAGAGTGTAAAGGTGTGCCGGGAGTGTCAGTGGGGTGCCTGGAGGTGTCAGAGAATTCCAGGGACTGTGGCAGAAGTGCCTGGGAGTGACAGAGGTGTGCCTGGGAGTGTGGGGAGGTGTGCCTGGGGGTGTCAGGGGTGTGCCTGGGGTGTTAGAGGTGTGCCTGGGGTGTGTGGGGTGTGCCGGGGTCTGGGGTGTGCCTGGGGTGTCTGAGGGGTGTCTGGGGTGTCAGAGGTGTGCCTGGGGTGTGAGAGGTGTGCCTGGGGTGTCAGTGTGTGCCTGGGGTGTCAGAGGTGTGGGGTGTCAGAGTGCACCGGGAGTGTGGAGGTGTTCCTGAGGTGTCAGGTGTGCATGGGAGTGTCAGGAGGTGTGGCTGGGGGTGTGGTGTGTGCCTGGGTGTCTAGAGTGTGCAGGGTGTCTGGGGTGTGCCTGGGGTGTCAGAGGAGTGCCTGGGTGTGTCAGAGGTGTGCCTGGGTGTCTGGGGTGTGCCTCCAGAGTGTCAGAGGGTGTGCCTGGGAGTGTCAGAGGTGTGCCTGGGGAATATCATAGGTAGTGTCTGGGAGTGTCAGGTGTAACTGGGAGTGTCGGAGGTGTAACTGGGAGTGTCAGAGGTATGCCTGGAAGTATCAAGGTGTCTCTGAGGTGTCAGAGGTGTGCCTGGGGTGTCAGGTGTTCCTGGGGTGTCAGAGGTGTGCACCAGAGTGTCAGGTGTGGCCTGGAGTGTCAAGTGTGCCTAAGTGTCTGGGGTGTGCATGAGTGTCAGAGGTGTGCCTGGGGTGTCAGAGGTGTGCCTGGGGTGTCTGGGGTGTGCACAGGTGTCAGGGGTGTGCCTGGGGAGTGTCTGGGGTGTGCCCTGGGTGTCAGGTGTGGCTGGGGGTGTCTGGGGTGTGCCGGGGTGTGGGGAGGTGTGCCAGGGTGTCAGTGGTGTGCCGGTGTCAGAATATATCAGGGACTGTAACAGGAACCTGGGGTGAAGTGTGCCTGGGTGTGAGAGGTGTGCCTGGGAGTGTCTGGGGTGTGCCTGGGGTGTTAGAGGTGTGCCTGGGGGTGTGAGAGGTGTGCCTGGGGTGTCTGGTGTGCCTGGGGTGTCAGAGATGTGCCTGGGGTGTCAGGGAGGTGTGCCTGGGGTGTCAGGGTGTGCCTGGGGTGTCAGGGGTGTGGCTGGGAGGTCAGGTTGTGGTGGAGTGTCAGAGGTGTGCCTGGGGTGTCAGGAGGTGTGCCTGGGGTGTGGAGGTGTGCCTAGGGGTGTCGGAGGTGTGCCCAGGTGTGTCAGAGGAGTGCCTGGGGAGTGTCAGAGGTGTGCCGGGGTGTCAGAGTGTGCCTGGAGTGTCAGAGGTGTGCTTGGGGTGATCAGGGGTGTGCCTGGGGTGTCTGGGGTGTGCCTGGGGGTGTCAGGGGTGTGCCTGGGGTGTCAGAGGTGTGCCTGGAGTGTCAGAGGTGTGCATGGGGTGTCAGGAGGTGTGCCTGGGGAGTGTCAGGTGTGCCTGGGGTCAGAGGTACCTGGACGTCAAGGGTGCCTGGGGTGTCAGAGGGTGTGCCTGTGGTGTCAGTGGTGTGCCTGGTGTGTCAGGAGGTGCCTGGGGTGTCAGAGGGTGCCTGAGGTGTCAGGGGCGTGCTTACGGGTGTGGGAGTTGTGTTGGGGTGTCAGAGGTGTGCCTGGGGTGTCTGTGGGGTGTGCCTGGGTGTCTGGGGTGTGCCTGGGTTTCAGAGAACCAGGAGTGCAAGGGGTGTGCCTGGGTGTCAGGGGGTGTGCAGGGGGTGTCAAGGTGTGCCTGGGGTGTCTGGGGTGTGCCTGGGGGTGTCAGGTGTGCCTGGGGAGTGTCAGAGGTGTGCCTGGGGGTGTCAGAGGTGTGCATGGGGAGTGTCAGAGTGTGCCTGGGAGTGTCAGAGGTGTGCCTGGGTGTCAGAGGTGCCTGGGACGTCAAGGGAGTGCCTGGGATGTCAGAGGTGTGCACCTGTGGTGTCAGTGGGGTGTGCCT
This sequence comes from Homarus americanus, assembly GCF_018991925.1. NCBI lineage: Eukaryota > Metazoa > Arthropoda > Malacostraca > Decapoda > Nephropidae > Homarus > Homarus americanus. The sequence goes on from NW_024756210.1 coordinate 8,660, forward strand.
GGGGTGTGTCAGGTGTGGCACTGGGAGTGTCAGAGGTGCCTGGGGAGTGTCATTGGTGTGCCCAGAGTGTCAGGGTGAACCTGGAGTGTCAGGAGGTGTGCCTGGGTGTCAAGGTGTGCCTGGGGTGTCAATGTGGTGTGCCTGAGGTGTCAGACGTGTACCTGGGAGTGTCAGGAGGTGTTCCTGGGAGTTTCACAGGTGTTCCTGGGAGTGTCAGAGGTGTGTCTGGGGAGTGTCAGTGGTGGTGTGCCTGGGGAGTGTCAGAGGTGTGCCTGGGGAGTGTCAGGGTGTGCCTGGGGTGTCGGAGGTGTTCTGAGAGTGTCGAGGTGTGTGCATGGGGGTGTCAGAGGTGTGCACAGGGTGTCAGAGGTGTGCCTGGGGTGTCAGTGTGGTGTGCAAGTGTCAGAGGTGTGCCTGGGGTGTCAGAGGTGTTCTGGGGTTTCAGGGTGTTCCACAGGGAGTGTCATGGGTGTGCCTGGGAGTGTCAGGTGTGCCTGGGAGTGTGGTGGTGTGCCTGGAGTGTCAGGAGGGCACTTGGGGTGCCAGGAGGTGTGCCTGGGGTGTCAGGTGTTCCTGGGAGTGTCAGAGGTGTGCATGGGGTGTCAGGAGGTGTGCCTGGGAGTGTCAGATGTGTGTGCCTGGGGTGTCAGGGTGTGCCTCAGGTGTCAGAGGTGTGCCTGGGAGTGTCAAGTGTGCCTGGAATATCATGGGTGTGTCTTAGGGTCATGGGTGTGGCTGGGGTGTCAGGAGGTGTGACTGGGGTGTCAGAGGTATACCTGGGGATTATCAGAGGTGTATCTGGGAGTGTCAGAGGTGTGCCTGGGGTGTCTGAGGTGTTCCTGAGGAGTGTCAGAGGTGTGCCTGGGGTGTCAGGAGGTGTGGCCTGGGAGGGTCAGATGTGTGCCTGGGGTGTCTGGGGTGTGCCTGAGTGTCAGGGGTGTGCTGGAGTGTCAGAGAATATCAGGACTGTAACAGGAGTACCTGGGGTGTCAGAGGTGTGCCTGGGGAGTGTGAGGAGGTGTGCCTGGGGAGTGTCTGAGGTGTACCTGGGGAGGGTTGAGGTGTGCCTGGGGTGTGGGGGTGTGCCAGGTGTCTGGGGGTGTGCAGGGTGTCAGAGGTGTGCCTGGGGTATCAGGGGGTGTGCCTGGGGTGTCAGGGGTGTGCCTGGGAGTGTCAGGGGTGTAACTGGGAGGTGTCGGAGGTGTGAGGTGGGGTGTCAGAGGTGTGCCTGGGAGTGTCAGGAGGTGTGCACAGAGTGTCAGAGGTGTGCCTGGGGTGTGGAGGTGTGCCAGAGTGTCAGAGGATTGCAAGTGTCAGAGGTGTGCCTGGGGTGTCAGAGTGTGCCTGGAGTGTCAGGAGGTGTGCCAGGATGTCAGGGGTGTGCCTGGGAGTGTCTGAGGTGTGCCTGGGGTGTCAGGGGTGTGCCTGGGGTGTCAGAGGTGTGCCTGGGAGTGTCAAGGTGTGCATGGGGTGTCAGGGGTGTGCCTGGGAGTGTCAGAGGTGTGCCTGGGGGTGTCAGAGGTACCTGGGAGCGTCAAGGTGTACCTGGGAGTGTCAGAGGTGCCTGACAGGTGTCGATGGTGTGCCTGAGTGTGTCAGAGTACCTGGGGTGTCAGAGGTGTACCTGGGGTGTCAGGGGCGTGCCTGGAGTGTCAGGGGTATGCCTGGGGTGTCAGGAGGTGTGCCTGGGGTGTCTGGGGTGTGCCTGGGGTGTCTGGGGTGTGCCTGGGGTTTCAGAGGGAGGAACCAGGAGTGCAAGGGTGTGCCTGGGGTGTCAGAGGTGTGCCAGGGATTGTCAGGGTGTGCTGCTGGGGTGTCAGAGGTGTGCCAGGGAGTGTCAGAGGAGTGCCTGGGGTGTCAGCGGTGTGCCTGGGTGTGTCGGATGTGTGCAGGGGATTATCAGGGGTGTACCGGACTATCGGAGGTGTACCTGGGGGTATCGGAGGTGTGCCTGGGAGTGTCAGAAGTGTACCTGGGACTATCAGAGGTGTGACCTGGGGGTATCGGATGTGTGCCTGGGAGTGTCACAGGTGTGCCTGGGAGAGTCAGGGTTTACCTCAGAATATCAGAGGTGTATCCAGGAGTGTCGGGGTGTGCCTGGGAGTGTCAGGGTGTAACTGGAGTGTCAGAGGAGTGACTGGGAGTGTCAGAGGTGTAACTGGGAGTATCAGAGGTGTGCCTGGGGTGTCAGTGGTGTGCTGGGAGTGTCAGAGGTGTGCCTGGGGTGTCAGAGGTGTACTGGGGAGTGTCAGGGTGTGCCTGGGGTATCAGAGGTGTGCCTGGGAGTGTCAGTGATGTGCCTGGGGTGGGGTGTGCCAGAGTGTCAGAGGTGTGCCTATGGGAGTGTCGGAGGTGTTCCTGAGAGTGTCAGAGGTGTGCATGGGAGTGTCAGAGGTGTGGCTGGGGTGTCAGATGTGTGCCTGGGGTGTCTGCGGTGTGCTTGGGGTGTCTGGGGTGTGCCTGGGGTGTCAGAGGTGCCTGGGGTGTCAGAGGTGTGCCAGTGTCTGGGGTGTGCCTCAGAGTGTCAGAGGTGTGCTTGGGGGTGTCAGAGGTGGCGCTGGGAATATCATGGGTGTGTCTGGGAGTGTCAGGGTGTGCCTGGGAGTGTCAGGGGTGTAACTGGGGGTGTCGGAGGTGTGACTGGGAGTGTCAGAGGTATGCCTGGGAGTATCAGGGTGTGTCTGGGAGTGTCAGAGGTGTGCCTGGGGAGTGTCAGGTGTTCTGAGAGTGTCAGAGGTGCCTGGGCGTGTCTGGGGTGCCTGGGAGTGTCAGAGGTGCCTGAGGAGTGTCAGAGGTGTCCATGGGAGTGTCAGAGATGTGTGCCTGGGGTGTCAGGGGTGTGCCTGGGGTGTGGGGCCTGGGAGCGTCAAGGGTACCTGGGGTGTGAGGTGTGCCTGTGGTGTCAGTGGTGTGCCTGAAGTGTCAGAGGTGTGCAGGTTGTCATTGGTGTGTGCAGGATGTCAAGGGTGAACCTGGAGGTGTCAGAGGTGTGCCTGGGAAGTATCAAGGGTGTGCCTGGGGTGTCATGGGTGTGCCTAGGTGTGTCAGGTGTGTGACTGGGGAGTGTCGGAGTGTGGCTGGGGTGTCAGATGTGTGCCTGGGGTGTCAGATGTGTACCTGGGGCGTCAGAGGGTGCCTGGGGAGTGTCAAGTGTGTGTGTGTCAGTGGTTGTGCCTGAGAGTGTCAGGGTGTGCCTGGGAGTGTCATTGGTGTGCCTGGGATTGTCAAAGTGAACCTGGAGGTGTCAGAGGTGTGCTGGGGAGTATCAGAGGGTGTGCCTGGGGAGTGTCAGGGGTGTGCAGGAGTGTCAGAGGTGTGACTGGGAGTGTCAGGTGTGAGCACCGGAGTGTCAGATGTGTGACCTGGGAGTGTCAGATGTTCTGGGGTGTCAGCTGTGCAGGGGTGTCAGAGGGTACTGGGGAGTGTCAGAGGTGTGCCTGGGAGTGTCAGGGGACGTGCCTGGGAGTGTCAGGGGTGTGCCTGGGAGTGTCAGAGGTGTGCCTGGGAGTGTCTGGGGTGTGCCTGGGGAGTGTCTGGGGTGTGCCTGGGGTGTCTGAGGGAGAGACAGGGGAGTGTAGAGGTGTGCCTGGGGTGTCAAGGTGTGCCAGGGGTGTCAGAGGTGTGCCTGGGTGTCAGAGGTGTGCCGGGGAGTGTCAGAGGGTAACTGGAGTGTCGGCGGTGTGCCTGGGAGTGTCAGATGTGTGCGTGGGAGTATCAGAGGTGTACCTGGGACTATCGGAGGTGTGCCTGGGGGATATCAGGGGTGTGCCTGGGAGTGTCAGAAGTGTACCTGGGACTATCAGAGGTGCCTGGGGGTATCGGATGTGTGCCTGGGGAGTGTCAGAGGTGTGCCTGGGAGTGTCAGTGGTGTGCCTGGGAGGGTCAGAGGTGTGCCTGGGGTGTCAGAGGTGTTCTGAGAGTTTCACAGGTGTTCCTGAGAGTGTCAGAGGTGTGCCTGGGAGTATCAGAGGTGTGCCTGGGGATGTCAGTGGTGTGCCTGGGAGTGTCAGAGTGTACCTGGGAGTGTCAGAGGTGTGCGTGGGAGTGTCAGGAGGTGTTCCTGGGAGTGCAAGAGGGTGTGCCTGGGAGTGTCAGAGGTGTGCCAGGGGGTAGAGGGGGGTTGCCTGGGGGTTCAGGGTGTGCCAGGAGTGTCAGAGGAGAACCTGGGATGTCAGCGGTGTGCCTGGGAGTGTGGGATGTGCAGGGGGTATCAGAGGTGTGCCTGGGACTATCAGGTGTGCCTGGGGGTATCGGAGGTGTGCAGAGGTGTCAGAAGTGTGCCTGGGACTATCAGAGGTGTACCTGGGGGGTATCGGATGTGTACCTGGAGTGTCACAGGTGTGCCTGGTAGTGTCAGAGGTGTGCCTCAGGTATCAGAGGTGTATCTGGGGTGTCAGGGGTGTGCCTGGGAGTGTCAGGGTGTAACTGAGAGTGTCGGAGAGTAACTGGGAGTGTCAGAGGTGTAACTGGGAGTATCAGAGGTGTGCCTGGGAGTGTCAGTGGTGTGTCCCAGGAGTGTCAGGATGGACCTGGGGTCAGAGGTGTTCTGAGAGTTTCAGAGGTGTTCTGGGAGTGTCAGAGAACTGGATTATCAGAGGTGTGCAAGTGTCAGTGGTGACCTGGGTGTCAGAGGTGTGCCTGGGGTGTCAGAGGTGTGCCTGGAAGTGTCGGAGGTGTTCCTGGGAGTGTCAGAGGTGTGCATGGGGTGTCAGTGTGGCTGGGGTGTCAGATGTGTGCCTGGGGTGTCTGCGGTGTGCTTGGGGAGTGTCTGGGGTGTACCTGGGTGTCAGGGAGGTACCTGGGGTGTCAGGAGGTGTGCCTGGGAGTGTCTGGGGTGTGCCTCAGAGTGTCAGAGGTGTGCTTGGGGGTGTCAGAGGTGTGCCTGGGGAATATCATAGGTGTATCTGGGAGTGTCAGGGGTGTGCAGGAGTGTCAGGGTGCCTGGGTATCAGAGGTGTGCCTGGGAGTGTCAGTGGTGTGCCTGGGAGTGCAGAGAGTGTCAGAGGTGTGCCATTGTCGGAGGTGTTCCTGGGGAGTGTCAGAGTGTGCACCGAGTGTCAGTGGTGTATCTGGGAGTGTCAGGGGTGTGCCTGGGAGTGTCAGTGGTGTGCCTGGGAGTGTCGGAGGTGTTCTGGGGAGTGTCAGAGGTGTGCCTGGGGTGTCGGAGGTGTTCCTGGGGAGTGTCAGAGGTGTGCATGGGGAGTGTCAGAGGTGTGGCTGGGGAGTGTCAGATGTGTGGCCAGGGTGTCTGGGGTGTGCTTGGGAGTGTCTGAGGGTGTGCAGAGTGTCAGAGGAGTACCTGGGAGTGTCAGAGGTGTGCCTGGGAGTGTCTGGGGTGTGCCTCAGAGTGTCAGAGGTGTGCTTGGGTGTCAGAGGTGTGCCTGGGAGATATCATATGTGTGTCTGGGGTGTCAGGGGTGTATCTGGAGTGTCAGGGGTGTATCTGGAGTGTCAGGTGTGGCTGGGGTGTCGGAGGTGTGACTGGGGAATGTCAGGGTATGCCTGGGGAGTATCAGAGGTGTATCTGGGGTGTCAGGAGTGTGCCTGGGAGTGTCAGGTGTTCCTGAGAGTGTCAGAGGTGTGCCTGGGGTGTCAGAGGTGTGCCTGGGGTGTCAGATGTGCCTGGGAGTGTCTGGGGTGTGCTTGGGGAGTGTCAGAGGGTGTGCCTGGGGTGTCTGGGGTGTGCCTGGGAGTGTGAGAGGTGTGCCTGGGGTGTCTGGGGTGTGCCTGGGGTGTCAGAGGGTGTGGCTGGGAGTGTCTGGGGTGTGCCTGGGGTGTCAGGGTGTGCCAGGGTGTCAGTGGGTGCAAGTGTCAGAAGTGCCAGGGACTGTAACAGGAGTGCCTGGGGTGACAGAGGTGTGCCTGGGGTGTGAGAGGTGTGCCAGTGTCTGGGGTGTGCCTGGGGTGTCAGAGATGTGCCTTGGGATATCAGAGGTGTGCCTGGGGAGTGTCAGGGGTGTGCCTGGGGAGTGTCAGGGCTGGGAGTGTCAGGGTGTGGGAGGTCGGATGTGTAGAGTGGGGTGTCAGGAGGTGTGCCTGGGGTGTCAGAGGGTGTGCCTGGGAGTGTCAGAGGTGTGCCCAAGGAGTGTCGGAGGTGTACCACGGAGTGTCAAAGGAGTGCCTGGGAGTGTCAGAAGTGGTACCTGGAAGTGTCAGGAGGTGTACCTGGGAATGTCAGGTGTACCTGGAGGTGGGAGCGGTGTACCTGGGAGTGTCGGATGTGTACGTGGGAGCCAGAGGTGTACCTGGGGGCACGGATGTACCTGGGAGTGTCAGAGGTGTACCTGGGAGTGTCAGAGGTGTACCTGGAGCATGAGAGGTGTATCTGGGAGCACAGGGTGTACCTGGGAGTGTCAGGGGTGTAACTGAGAGTGTCGGAGGAGTAACTGGGAGTGTCAGAGGTAACTGGGAGTATCAGAGGTACCTGGGAGGTCAGGTGGTGTACCTGGGAGGTCAGAGGTGTACCTGGGAGTGTCAGAAATGTTCCTGAGGAGTCACAGGTGTTCCTGAGAGTGTCAGAGGTGTACCTGGGGATATCGGATGTGCACCTGGGAGTGTCACAGGTGTACCTGGGAGAGTCAGAGGTACCGAAGTATCAGAGGTGTATCTGAGTGTCAGGTGTACCTGGGAGGCTGTGTAACTGAGAGTGTCGGAGGAGTAACTGGGAGCAGCAGGTGTAACTGGGAGTATCAGGAGGTACCTGGGAGGCTGGGGTGGTGTACCTGGGAGGTCAGAGGTACCTGGGAGTGTCAGAGGTGTACCTGGGAGGTCAGAGGTGTACCTGGGAGCATCAGAGGTGTACCTGGGAGTGTCAGTGATGTACCTGGGAGGTCAGAGGTGTACCTGGGAGGCCGAGGTGTACCTGGGAGTGTCGAGGTTCCTGAGAGGTCAGAGGTGCATGGGGAGGTCAGAGGTGTAGCTGGGAGTGTCAGGTGTGCACTGGGAGTGTCCAGTGTACTCAGAGTGTCAGAGGTGTACTTGGGAGGTCAGGAGGTGTGCCTGGGAATATCATAGGTATCTGGGAGTGTCAGGTGTACCTGGGAGGTCAGGGAACTGGAGTGTCGGAGGTGTAACTGGGAGGCCGAGGTATACCTGGGAGGCTGGAAGTGTATCTGGGAGTGTCAGAGGTACCTGGGAGTGTCGGAGGTGTTCCTGAGAGATGTCAGAGGTGCACCTGGGCGTGTCTGGGGTGTACCTGGGAGGCTGGGGAGGTACCTGGGAGGCCAGGAGGTGTCCATGGGAGTGGTCAGAGATGTACCTGGGAGGTCAGAGGTGTACCTGGGAGTCCCAGAGGAGTACCTGGGAGCGTCAAAGGAGTACCTGGGAGGTGTGAGAGGTGTACCTGATAGTGTCAGTGGTGTACCTGAGGAGTGTCAGAGGTGTAACTGAGAGTGTCAGAGGTGTACCTGGGGTTGTCATTGGGTACCTGGGAATGTCAAAGGAACCTGGAGGTGTCAGAGGTGTACCTGGGAGCATCAAAGGTGTACCTGGGAGGTGGTGTGGTGTACCTGGGAGTGCAGGTGTAACTGGGAGTGTCGGAGGTGTAACTGGGAGTGTCAGATGTGTACCTGGGAGTGTCAGATGTACCTGGGAGCGTCAGAGGAGTACCTGGAGGCCAGAGGTGTAACTGATATTGTCAGTGGTGTACCTGAGAGAGTGTCAGGAGGTGTACCTGGGAGTGTCAAGTACCTGATTGTCAGGAACCTGAGGTGTCAGAGGTACCTGAGTATCAGAGGTGTACCTGGGAGGTCAGGGTGTACCTGGGAGGTAGGGTGTAACTGGGAGTGTCGGAGGTGTAACTGGGAGGTCAGATGTGTACCTGGGAGTGTCAGATGTTCCTGGGAGTGTCAAAGCTACCCGGGAGTTTCAGAGGAGTACCTGGGAGTGTCAGAGGAGTCCTGGGAGTGTCAGGACGTACCTGGGAGTGCTTGGGGTGTACCTGGGAGTGTCAGAGGTGTACCTGGGAGTGTCTGAGGTGTACCTGGGAGTGTCTGAGGTGTACCTGGGAGTGTCTGAGGAGAACCAGGAGTGTAAGAGGTGTACCTGGGAGGTCAAAGGTGTACCAGGGAGGTTGGGGAGGTACCTGGGAGTGTCAGAGGTGTACCAGGAGTGTCAGAGGAGTAACTGGGAGTGTCAGCGGTGTACCTGGGAGTGTCGGATGTGTACGTGGGCGTATCAGAGGTGTGACCTGGGACTATCGGAGGTGTACCGGGGGTATTGGAGGTGTACCTGGGAGGTCAGAAGTGTACCTGGGACTATCAGAGGTGTACCTGGGGGTATCGGATGTGTACCTGGGAGGTCAGAGGTGTACCTGGGAGTGCTGGGGTGGTGTACCTGGGAGGGTCAGAGGTGTACCTGGGAGTGTCAGAGGTGTTCCTGAGAGTTTCACAGGTGTTCCTGAGAGTGTCAGAGGTGTACCTGGGAGCATCAGAGGTGTACCTGGGAGTGTCAGTGGTGTACCTGGGAGGCCAGGAGGTACCTGGGAGGTCAGAGGTGTACGTGAGTGTCGAGGTGTTCCTGGGAGTGCAAGAGGTACCTGGGAGGTCAGGGAGGTACCAGGGAGCCAGTGCATGGGAGGCCAGAGGTGTACCAGGTAGTGTCAGAGGAGTACCTGGGAGGTCAGGTGTACCTGGGAGTGGGGTGGCATGGGGAGTATCAGAGGTGTACCTGGACTACGGGAGGTGTACCTGGGGGCACGGGAGGTGTACTGGGGAGGTCAGAAGTGTACCTGGGACTATCAGAGGTGTACTGGGTAATGTGTACTGGGAGTGTCACAGGACTGGTAGTGTCAGAGGTGTACCTCGAGCATCAGAGGTGTATCTGGGAGGTCAGGGTGTACCTGGAGTGTCAGGGGTGTAACTGAGAGTGTCGGAGGAGTAACTGGGAGGTCAGAGGTGTAACTGAGAGTATCAGAGGTACCTGGGAGTGTCAGTGGTGTACCCGGGAGTGTCAGAGGTGTACCTGGGAGTGTCAGAGGTGTTCCTGAGAGTTTCACAGGTGTTCCTGGGAGGTCAGAGGTGTACCTGGGAGTATCAGAGGTGTACCTGGGAGTGTCAGTGGTGTACCTGGGAGTGTCAGAGGTGCACTGGGGAGTGCCAGAGCCTGGGAGTGTCGGAGGTGCCTGAGAGGTCAGAGGTGTGCAGGGAGTGTCAGAGGTGTAGCTGGGAGGCTCGGATGTGTACCTGGGAGGTTCGCGTGTACTTGGGAGTGTCGTGAGGCCTGGGAGTGTCAGAGGAGTACCTGGGAGGTCAGAGGTGTACCTGGGAGGTCTGGGGTGTACCTCAGAGTGTCAGGAGGTGCACTTGGGAGTGTCAGAGGTGTACCTGGGAATATCACAGGTGTATCTGGGAGTGTCAGGGTGTACCTGGATGTCAGGGTACCTGGGAGCATCAGAGGTGTACCTGGGAGTGCCGGTGGTGCACCTGGGAGTGTCAGGAGGTACCTGGGAGGTCAGAGGTGCCTGGGAGTGTCGGAGGTGTCCTGGGAGTGTCAGAGGTGTACCTGGGAGTGTCAGGTGGTGTATCTGGGAGTGTCAGAGGTACCTGGGAGTGTCAGGTGGTGTACCTGGGAGCGTCGGAGGTGTTCCTGGGAGTGTCAGAGGTGTACCTGGGAGGCCGGAGGTGTTCCTGAGAGTGTCAGAGGTGTACATGGGAGGCCAGAGGTGTAGCTGGGAGGTCAGATGTACCTGGGAGTGTCTGGGGTGTACTTGGGAGTGTCTGAGGTGTACCTGAGAGTGTCAGAGGAGTACCTGGGAGGTCAGAGGTGTACCTGGGAGTGTCTGGGGTACCCCTGGAGTGTCAGAGGTGCACTGGGAGTGTCAGAGGTGTACCTGGGAATATCATATGTGTATCTGGGAGTGTCAGGGGTGTATCTGAGTGTCAGGGTGTATCTGGGAGTGTCAGGGGTGTAACTGGGAGTGCCGGAGGTGTGGGAATGTCAGAGGATACCTGGGAGTATCAGAGGTGTATTCGGGAGTGTCAGAGGTGTGGGAGTGTCGGAGGTGTTCCTGAGTGTCAGGAGGTACCTGGGAGGTCGAGGTGTACCTGGGAGTGTCAGATGTGTACCTGGGAGTGTCTGGGGGTACTTGGGAGTGTCAGAGGTGTACCTGGGAGTGTCTGGGTGTACCTGGGAGGTCAGGAGGTACCTGGGAGTGTCTGGGTGTACCTGGAGTGCCAAGGTAACTGGGAGTGTTCGGGGTGTACCTGGGAGTGTCAGAGTACCAGAGTGTCAGTGAGTACAGGAGTAAAGAGAAATGCCAGGGACTGTAACAGAGTACCTGGGAGACAGAGGTGTACCTGGGAGGTGAGAGGTACCGGGAGGTCTGAGGTACCTGGGAGTGTCAGAGATGTACCTGGGAGTATCAGAGGTACCTGGGAGTGTCGGGGTGTACCTGGGAGTGTCAGGTGTACCTGGGAGTGTCAGGGTAACTGGGAGGGTCGGATGTAAGGGGAGCAGGAGGTGTACCTGGGAGTGTCAGAGGTGTACCTGGGAGTCAGAGGTACCAAGGAGTGTCGGAGGTGTACCACGGAGTGTCAGGAGTGCTGGGAGTGTCAGAAGTGTACCTGGAAGTGTCAGAGGTGTACCTGGAATGTCAGGGGTGTACCTGGGAGGTCAGCGGTGTACCTGGGGTGTCGGATGTGCATGGTGGGAGTATCTGAGGTGTACCTGGGACTATCGGAGGTGTACCTGCGGGGTAATGGGAGGTACCTGGGAGGTCAGAAGGTACCTGGGACTATCAGAGGTGTACCTGGGGGGTATCGGATGTTTACCTGGGAGGTCAGAGGTGTACCTGGAGTGTCAGAGGTGTACCGGCAGGAGAGGTGTATCTGGGATGTCAGGTGTACCTGGGAGTGTCAGGTGTAACTGAGAGTGTCGGAGGAGCAACTGGGAGTGTCAGAGGTGTAACTGGGAGTATCAGGAGGTACCTGGGAGTGTCAGTGGTGTACCTGGGAGTGCAGAGGTGTACCTGGGAGGTCAGAAATGTTCCTGAGAGTTCACAGGTGTTCCTGAGAGTGTCAGAGGTGTACCTGGGAGTATCAGAGGTGTACCTGGGAGTGTCAGGTGGTGTACCTGGGAGGCCAGAGGTGTACCTGGGAGTGTCAGAGGTGTACCTGGGAGGCTGGAGGTGTCCTGAGAGTGTCAGAGGTGTACATGGGAGTGTCAGAGGTGTAGGGGAGTTTCAGATGGTACCTGGGAGTATCTGGAATTGGGAGTGTCTGAGGTGTACCTGGGAGTGTCGAGGAGTACCTGGGAGGTCAGAGGTAACGGGAGTGCTCAGGGTGTACCTCAGAGTGTCAGAGGTGTACTTGGGAGTGTCAGAGGTGTACCTGGGAATATCATAGGTGTATCTGGAGAGTCAGGGGTGTACCTGGGAGTGTCGGGGTGTAACTGGGAGTGTCGGAGGTGTAACTGGGAGTGTCGGAGGTGTAACTGGGAGGTCGGGAGGTGATAACTGGGAGTGTCAGATGTATACCTGGGAGTATCAGAGGTGTATCTGGAGCATGTGGAGGTGTACCTGGGATAGTCGGAGGTGTTCCTGAGAGTGTCAGAGGTGTACCTGGGAGTGTCAGAGGTGTACCTGGGAGGTCAGATGTGTACCTGGGAGTGTCTGGGGTGTACCTGGGAGTATCAGAGGTGTACCTGGAGTGTCTGTACCTGGGAGTATCAGGAGGTGTACCACGGAGTGTCAGTGAGTACCTAGTGTCAGAGAAATGCCAGGGACTGTAACAGGAGTACCTGAGAGTGACAGAGGTGTAGCATGGGAGTGTGAGAGGTGTACCTGGGAGTGTCTGAGGTGTACCTGGGAGTGTTAGAGGTGTACCTGGGAGTGTGAGAGGTGTACCTGGGAGTGTCTGAGGTACCTGGGAGGTCAGAGATGTACCTGGGAGTATCAGAGGTGTACCAGGGAGTGTCAGGGTGTACCTGGGAGTGTCGGGGTGTAACTGGGAGGCCGAAGGTGTGTGGGAGTGTCAGAGGTGTACCTGGGAGTGTCAGAGGTGTACTGGGAGTGCCAGGGAGGTGTACCCAGAGTGTCGGAGGTGTACCTGGAGTGTCAGAGGTGTACCTGGGAGGAGAGGTGTACCTGGGAGTGTCTGAGGTGTACCTGGGAGGTCAGAGATGTACCTGGGAGTATCAGAGGTGTACCAGGGAGTGTCAGGGGTGTACCTGGGAGTGTCAGAGGAGTACCTGGGAGTGTCAGAGGTGTACCTGGGAGAGTCAGAAGTGTACTGGAAGTGTCAGAGGTGTACCTGGGAATGTCAGGGGTGTACCTGGGAGTGTCTGAGGTACCAAGTGTCAGGGGTGTACCTGGGAGGTCAGAGTTGTACCTGGGAGTGTCAGGAGGTGTACATGGGAGTGTCGGGGAGGTGTACCTGGGAGTGTCAGAGGTGTACCTGGGAGTGCTCAGAGGAGTACCTGGGAGCGTCAAGGAGTACCTGGGAGTGTCAGAGGTGTACATGATAGGTGCAGGTACCTGAGAGTGTCAGGAGGTGTACTGA
>NW_024756211.1:0-7928 GCF_018991925.1 Homarus americanus
AAGGTTTCCGTAAGTGAACCTGCGGAAGGATCATTAACAGAGAGAAAGAGAACGGGGCGCTCTTAAAACTACTACTACTACTCTCCTGATTTGGGCGGTCTCGGGCTCTGCTCTGGCAACTCCAGCAGCGAAAGAGGACAATCCCGGCCCCCGCACCAAAAATAGGTACCACCACGCTGTAGGTGGACCACACTCGGGCGAGAGCGCGAAGACCGGAGGAGGAGGACGGACGGGGCTTTGGACGGCTGCCCGTCCGTTCCTTACTACCGGCGAATAAGCCTCTTGACCCAAAAAGAGTGAAATTCAAGTGTCAAAAAACAACAACAACAAGCCGTCCGGCCATACCCAAACCACAAACTTGGGCTATGTCTGTCAAACCCTTTCATTGAGACTCGACCTGTGATGGTTAGTCGCAAAAAGACCAAATGGCAAATACACAACTCTTAACGGGGGATCACTCGGCTCGTGGGTCGATGAAGACCGCAGGAAACTGCGTGTCGGTATGTGAATAGCAAGAATACCAGATACATCGACAAGTTGAACGCATATTGCGGCGGCGGCGGCAGCCATATGAGCTTGTCGCCGCCACTCCTCTACGAGGGTCGGAAATATACATCCATCGGTTGCTGCGAGTTCGGTGCCTGCTGACTGTCTCCCCGACACGAAGCTAACCCGAACAAGATTCACCTTGAGGTTTAATCGCCCTTACTTGGCAGGCGTGCCATAAAAACAAGCCTATCACTAGCAGGTCCATGGGCTTGGCGCACCTGATCGCCACATAAAATAAGGCACACATGTGTGTCAATCCGGTGACAGTTGTCGCCCTGCTCCAAATATGGAGCGCTCTTTTCTGCTGTCACAGAGACACGAATGGCCGTCGGCCGCTCATGGCTGATGCTGCACATGTTCTAAGAGGCACTCCATCCCACGAAGAGGAAACGAAACCGGGTCGGATATCTTTTAAGTAAGCCCCGCCGGAATTTCGTCTATCACCTCGAAAAGAGTGCTTGGCATGCATTGCAGTGGAACCTAAATTGATGAGTGCGCCTGGGCCCGCATTCTACCATGTAGTGGCGCAGGCAGAGAGATGACAATTGCTCTTGTCGGGACGAGAATGCTTGGGTGACGCCGTGCTCTTCCTCACTCGCTCCTCCACCCTCTCCCACGGTCAGACGTGGTGTGGGCGTTCTCTTTGAGAGTTCGCCACGAGTCCACGTCTATCTCATGACAGGCCTGGGAGGGAGGGAGGGGGAGTTCTCTCTAAACGCGTTAAAGACGGTGTTGCGGCTCATAACGGCGCTCGCCGGGAGAGAGCACTAGTTCTGCAGCCGGAAAGGCCGCTCACGCCAATTAATACTGCGACTCTCGCTCTCTTTCTCCGGATAAACAAGTGCCACTGCTTTGGCATGCGGGAACGGGGAAAGAGGTCAAAGTTTAAGCGGCAAAGGTGCGGCCGAGTAAGGGCGGAACACGAGCGTATATGCATTAAAACTGTGTATATGACTTTGCGAGAGATGTTCTGCTGGTACACTTTTCCTATTGGCTATTTACCACTATTGATGTTGCCGAGCACCTAAGCTGCTCGTTGAGAAGGAACGGAGTCAGGGGTGGGAGTGCCGGCGCCATGGCCGCTGGTACCCCCGCGACAAGCCCCTCAAACTTTCCTGTGTATGTCTTTTGCAGCAGCACGTGGTAATGTCGGTGGTGAAGAAAGTCGGTGGCAGAGCGTCTTCCGCTTCGTGGTTGGGGAACATGTTCCCCCTAAGGATGATGAGACCACGATCGACCTCGTAGTAGGAGAGAGCTACCCGCCAAATTTAAGCATATTAATAAGCGGAGGAAAAGAAACCAACAGGGATTCCCTTAGTAAGGGCGACTGAACCGGGAAAAGCCCAGCGCATAACCTCGATGTCTTCGGGCACGAGGGGTGTTGCGTTTCAGAGGGTCCAGCATGCCGTCCCATACCGTCTAAGTCAAGCTTGAAAGCGGCCACTGCCCATGGAGGGTGACAGGCCCGTATGGCGGCGCCCGTGAGGGTACAGATGGGACGGTCGGAAAGGGCCTCTCTGTAGAGTCGGGTTGCTTGAAAGTGCAGCCCAAAGCAGGTGGTAAACTCCATCTAAAATTTCATCTTGACCACAGGACCGATAGCGAACAAGTACCGTGAGAAGTTAGAAAGATCTTTGAAGAGAGTTCAAAGTCGTGGAAACCGTTAAGAATAAGCGAATTGGAAGCTTCGAAGGTGGAACTGAAGTTCAAAGCTCGTCGGCTGTCGGCTGGAGTGGGGTGTTGTGAGTGGGCGACCCAAAAATGTTTGGTAGCGCCCCCACTCACGCTGGCGTCGGCGGGCGTATTTCGCCTAAATGGTAGGTCACAGCGACCGTTGTGAAAAGTTTAATCGAAACCCAGTCGGACTGGTACCTCGCGCCGACTCTCTCTCAGCTCGTCTGGGGAGACCCGCGCCACGAAACCACCAGTGTCACAACGCCCTGCGACGGTCGTCGAGTATGCCGCCCGCTTCGGCGGCAGTTTTATACTCCGCGGTGTGCAAAAGGTCAGTGATCCACCGGCCCGTCACCCAGAAACACGGACCAAGGGAGTCTAACATGTGCAAGTCAATGGGCTCACACTAAACCCAAAGGCGAAATAAAGTGACGGGCGCCAGGGCAGCTGTAACAGGCTCTCCGGTGCGTCTTGGAGCCGATCTGACCGGCTGCCTGCGGCCCTCGCCGCGCCGCGACAAAGCGGGGTGAGATACTCCCGTCTCTGGACGTTGCGTGTGGTGGAAGTCGTCAGGGCGATGGTCGAAGTTTAATTTCCCCTCATGGGAGGGGGGGGCGCAGGCCCGGGACTTGCCAAGACGCCGCGGTGCTGTCCGTCCCCGGAAGCGGGCCGTCGGTAAAAGGCGGAGGCGCACCGGGGCAGGCTCGCGGGCAGTCGGCAAGTACCATGAGCATATATGTTGGGACCCGAAAGATGGTGAACTATGCCTGGCCAGGATGAAGCCAGAGGAAACTCTGGTGGAGGTCCGTAGCGATTCTGACGTGCAAATCGATCGTCGGAGCTGGGTATAGGGGCGAAAGACTAATCGAATCATCTAGTAGCTGGTTCCCTCCGAAGTTTCCCTCAGGATAGCTGGAACTCGCAGGGTGAATTTCATCCGGTAAAGCGAATGATTAGAGGTCTTGGGGACGAAACGTCCTCAACCTATTCTCAAACTTTAAATGGGTGAGATGCCGAGCTTGCTTGTGGGGATGAAGCTCCGGCGACTAATCTGAGTATCTAGTGGGCCACTTTTGGTAAGCAGAACTGGCGCTGTGGGATGAACCAAACGTCGAGTTAAGGGGCCTAAATGAATGCTCATTCAGATCCCATTGAAAGGCGTTGGTTGCTATAGACAGCAGGACGGTGGCCATGGAAGTTGGAATCCGCTAAGGAGTGTGTAACAACTCACCTGCCGAAGCAACTAGCCCTTAAAATGGTATGGCGCTCAAGCATTCTCCCGTTACTCGACCGCCGGGCGCACTACCGGCCTCGCTCTCAAGGCGAGGTCTCGAAGCCCCGGTGAGTAGGAGGGTCGCAGTGGTGAGCGCTGAAGGGTTTCGGCGTGGGCCGGCCTGGAGCCGCCACTGGTGCAGATCTTGGTGGTAGTAGCAAATACTCGAGAGAGACTCCCTTGATGACCGAAGCGGAGAAGGGTTCCATGTAGACATCAGTTGGACATGGGTTGATCGCTCCTAAGCGGGGCTGGGCACGATCACGCCGAAGACAAATGCAACGAGCAGGAGAAAGAAAGAAAGAACTAAAGTGAGGGGGTTCTATCTGTATCTACCTCGGTCTTATATATGCTGATCTAACAAGTGAAAGAGCCGAGATGAGTGGCGAAAAGAATACGGTACTTATTCAGCAACCAGAACCTGGAACCTAAGCGAATAATGTGTGCGCCCTTTAGAATACTACATGCCCATGAAGAATTACCGCAACTGAAACCAACTCAAAATCCACTGGCGAGTAGTCAGGAAAAGGATTCTCTTTTTCTGTTTTAAGGCGCCGTGGCCCTAGAAATCTCTCATGCAGAGAGAGGGCGTTGGTAAGACGGTTAGCCGTAGAGAGCCGCGGTTCTTGCCGCGTCCCGAGTGCCACCGCCGGTCCGTGAAAAATGCGAGGGTGGTTATCCCAGGCAGCATTGTCGGAACTCGTTTCCGGCGGCGTCTGCTTTTCCCGGCCTGTGCGTACCCATAACCGTATCTGGTCTCCAAGGTAAGCAGCCTCTGGTCGATAGACTAATGTAGGTAAGGGAAGTCGGCAAATGAGATCCGTAACTTTGGGATAAGGATTGGCTCTGAGGATCAGGCCAGTCGGGCCTGTGGGGGAAGCGGGCCTGGGTTCGGGCGCAGGACTAGGCGAGGTGACGGTAGGGACGTTAGGGCAAACTGCCGTGGTTCGTCCGGCGAGGGATGATGTCGCACATGTGCGCTCCTCTCTCGTGCGGGGCGCGCTGCGGTGGCCTAGCGCCTCTCTAAACCGAGCTCGGACCGGCGTACCTCCGGCCCTTCCGTGGAACGCGCTAGGCTGCGTGGGCGTGTTCTCCGGCGGTGTTCGCCGTCCCTCCAAAGCTCTTGTAGTAAGAGGTGCGGGGGTGAGGCGGGGCCGTTCGGTTCACTAAAATCCCACTTCGGCTGGCGCCCAGCGATCAACTCAGAACTGGCACGGACCAGGGGAATCCGACTGTCTAATTAAAACAAAGCATTGCGATGGTCTTTGATGGATGTTGACGCAATGTGATTTCTGCCCAGTGCTCTGAATGTCAAAGTGAAGAAATTCAACCAAGCGCGGGAAACGGCGGGAGTAACTATGACTCTCCAAAGGGTAGTTGCAATTCAGCTTTCAGAATCCAGGTTGTAATTCCGTGTGTCCTCGGATAAGCGGTTATTGTGTTTTAAAGTTAAGCTGATGTTCAACGCAACTATCGAACCGTGCCCACCGTCAGTGGAGTCTTCAGCTTCCAAGGCAGGCGAGAGTCGGGCGTTCAGCTTAGCTGTTCGGCAAAAGCGTGTGCTATCAAAACAGAGTGTGAGTCCGGAGGAGAAGGAGGGTGGGGACTGCGCCGGCGGGCGAGGTCCCCACACTAGGAGGGCGGGGTCCGTGGTTGCAGGGGCACCACGTGACCCCCCACCGTCCTGGGAACGGCAGTATCTCGGAGAGAGTACGCCCCAGTCAGACGGGGCTCTCTCTAGGGGAGTATCTCTGGTGAAGGATGGGAAACCTGGCAAGCCCCCAGGCCCATTAAGTCCTTCAGACACCACGGCTTCTGTTCAGATAGAAGCCATGGATCACCCCAATCAGACCAGTAGAAGTCAACTGGACGCGTCTGTTAGCAGAGCGGCGAATGAGATTGAATATTATGGATGCTGCGCTTTAGTTACAATCAATTGTGCCCATTGCACCGAGGTGTACCACAACATCCTCAAGTACATCAGGCATGCTCGGGCCAAACACCATCGGGTAGTGACCATCAGATGTGGCAATTGCAAAATGGCAGTCAGCAAGCCAGAAAGGTGTGAAAAACATTTCCTTGAATGTTGTAGGAATAGCTGTCCCGACAGTTTCGACGAGACACTAAGCTGCACCCTACCATCCAAAGATCGCAGCAAGACACCACCTCGTGCCGACCCTAAGATGCATCAGTGTGATGTTTGTGGGAGAACATTTTTAAGTGCGAGGGGCCTCACCCAGCACACTCGACTAACGCACAAGGAAATGTATAACAAGGCACTCAAACCAGCTAAAAGGGTACCATACTCGCCTCAAGAGGTTGCATTAATTGCCGAGGAAGAAGTACGGATCCTCCTGTCCGGCAGGAAGACAACCTTTATCAACCAGCTCTTGCTGGAAAGTCTTCCTGGAGGTTCAATTGGCCTAGAAAGGCTCAAAGCAATGAGAAGAATCTCGAAGTACAAAACAGCTGTACAAGAAAGCCTTGCGAACATCAACCAACAGAGGCTACATCCGCACCCTGACCTAGGTGACGAAGATGCCCCGAACCCCCAAAACCTTCCCCAAGGAGGGAACGACCCCAACCCATCAGATCCAGACGACTCCTCCAGCGAATCTGAAGAAGAAGAACTGGACCATGAGCTCGAGGCTAGGAGGAGGTTGTGGGAGTATCTCAGGACGCTCAGTGAGGAGGAGGAGGAGGCTAACACGCTAATCTCTGACCTTAACCAGGTGTTGCACAACATCCCCGCTCCCGAAGACCTAACGGAGGGGGACTATGGTGCAGTACTGGACGGTTTAGAGACAGCACTCAGGCAGCACAGACCGAGGCTCTTCACCGGAAGGAGACAACCTCGGAGGAGTACCACCACCAATAATCAACCTAGGGAACAACATCTTCCTAGGAAAGTGCGGAAGAAGAGGGAGTATGCACGTACACAAAGGGCCTACCAACGAAACCCCAAAGAGCTTGCTAAAAAGATCATTGATGCTGTGGAATTCGAGGGGGAGACACCTACGGTCGCTGAATTTGACAGCGAATATAGACCCAGGTTCTCCGCACCATCTCCCCCTGACAACTTGCCATACACCAGAAAAAACAATGATAACATGCTAAACACTCTCCTGCCAATCTCCAAGGAGGATATTCTGGCAGCACTACGAGGACCTGAGACGGCAACAGGCCCTGAGAACCCAGAGTTAGACTCCAAAGCCCTACAAAGACTTGGATCAGGAGTTCTGGGCAGGGTCTTTAATGTGTGGCTATACCTGGCAAGGGTTCCCCCATGGACCAAAATGAGCAGAACAACTATGCTCCCCAAGAAGTCGCCCCTAGGAAATCCATCCAACTGGCGACCCATCACCATCGGGTCACACTTCCTTAGGGTATATTGCAAGATCCTGGCACACAGGTTGAGCAAGAATGCGGACACCAGCATTAGCCAAAAGGCTTTTCGGGAAGTCGACGGGTGTGGGGAAAACCTCGCACTCATAGAAGGGATCATCAGACACGCCCGTAGAGAGAAGAGGAACGTCTATATTGCTTTCATAGACGTTGCAAAGGCCTTCGACACCATCTCGCACTCTTCTCTCAATAGAGCTCTCTGCAGGCTAGATACACCACAGCATATTCTAGGCGTTGTGCAGGACTTGTACGACAACTTGGAGACCCAGATCTGTGTCAACGGGGAAGAATCAGAGACTATCTCCATCACTAGAGGAGTTAAACAGGGTTGTCCACTCTCGCCCTTCCTCTTTTGTTCAGTGGTGGACGAATACCTGGCATCACTAGGCCAAGCGACTGGTTACCGCTTCGACGAACACACCAACGTTGCAGTAACCGGATTTGCTGATGACCTGGTAGAAGTCTCTGAATCCAATCTGGGTATGAGGAGAAACCTTGCCATGTTAGATGACTTCCTTCAAGCAAGAGGTCTGGCTGCACAACCAGCAAAGTGCGCCACCATTAGTCTCGAGAGAGCAGCAGGGAACCGGAATGGGGTAAGACTCCGTGTAGTGACGGAATCGTCCTTCCACCTACGTCACCCAGATACAGGCGAAGCAATACCCATTCCGAGCATCCAGCCCGATGAGTACATCCAATACCTCGGACTAAGAGTGGGTCCCTCGGGGCTAGAGAAACCAGGGCGACAGGTCAATTCGGAAAAAGCGGCGTTGGTAACCATCATGGACAGGATTGGTAAATGTCCTCTCAAGCCCCTACAGAAGCTAAAAATACTGAAGCAACATGTCATCCCCAAGCTCCAGTACAAATATGTGAAAGGCTCGAGCTCCCTCAATCTGCTCAGATGCCTGGATAAAAAGATCAATCTACGTGTCAGGCAGTGGTTTCACCTTCCTCACACTCTTCATACAGCCTTAATTGGCCTACCCCTGAAGGATGGGGGAATGGGAGTGCCAAGCCTCGTTGA
>NW_024756212.1:0-9634 GCF_018991925.1 Homarus americanus
GAGGTGTACCTGGGAGTGTCTGAGGTGTACCTGGGAGTGTCTGAGGTGTACCTGGAAGTGTCAGTGGTGTACCTGGGAGTGTCAGTGGTGTACCAAGGAGTGTCAGAGGTGTACCTGGGAGTGTTAGAGGAGTACCTGTGAGCGTCAGAGGAGTACCTGGGAGTGTCAGAGGTGTACCTGGGAGTGTCAAATGTGTACCTGGGAATGTCTGAGTTGTACCTGGGAGTGTCAAAGGTGTACCTGGGGGTGTCAGAGGTGTACCTGGGAGTGTCTGAGGTGTACCTGGGAGTGTCAGAGGTGTACCTTGGAGTGTCAGAGGTGTACCTGGGAGTGTATGAGGTGTACCTGGGAGTGTCAGAGGTGTACCTGGGAGTGTCAGTGGTGAACCTGGGAGTGTCAGATGTATACCTTGGAGTATCAGAGGTGTACTTGGAAGTGTCTGAGGTGTAGCTGGGAGTGTCAGAGGTGTACCTGGGAGTGTCAAAGGTGTAACTGGGAGTGTCTGAGGTGTACCTGGGAGTGTCAAAGGTGTACCTGGGGGTGAAATTGGTGTTCCTGGGAGTGTCAGAGGTGTACCTGAGTGTCTGAGGTGTACCTGGGAGAGTCAGAGTTTTACCTGGGAGTGATAGAGGTGTACCTGGGAGTGTCTGAGTTGTACCTGGGAGTGTCAGAGGTGTACCTGGGAGTGTCGGAGGTGTACCTAGGAGTGTGAGAAGTGTACCTGGGAGTGTCTGAGGTGTACCAGGGAGTGTCAGAGGTGTACCTGGGAGTGTCAGAGGAGTACCTGGGAGAGTCAGAGGTGTACCTGGGAGTGTCTGAGGTGTACCTGGGAGGTTGGGGGTGTACCAGGAGGTCAGAGGAGGCCTTATGGGAGGTCAGGAGGTGCACCTGGGAGTGCCGGAGGTGTACCTGGAGTGTCAGTAGGCACTCCAGAGGCCAGAGGTGTACCTGGGAGGACTGAGGTGTACCTGAATGCAAGGAGGTGGGCACCTGGGAGGTCAGGAGGTGTACCTGGGAGCACGGGAAGGCTACCTGGGATTGTATGATGTATACCTGGCAGTGTCAGAGGTGTACCCAGTGTGTGGAGAGGTGCACCTGGGAGTGTCTGAGGTGTATCTGGGAGTGTGAGAGGTGTACCTGGGAGTGTCTGACGTTTACCTGGGAGTGTCTGAGGTGTACCTGGGAGTGTCTGAGGTGTACCTGGGAGTGTCTGAGGTGTACCTGGAAGTGTCAGTGGTGTACCTGGGAGTGTCAGTTGTAATGAGACAAAACTCACAAGAAGAGAATTACATACATAAGTAGGAAGTATAGAGAGTAGGCATGTAAAGATAGGAAACTTGGTAGCGTGGCCTGGATGTTATTTGCACAGCGTCACTACGCTTATCTTATCTCGTATGTCAATACACATATATCACTTCTTAAAGGGACAACTTGTTAAACACCTCTTGATACAACTATTTATTACTTCACTCAATGACATGGACACATTAATATCACTATTATATCGGGGTACTAACACATCATGCTTTACGTTACTTGACACTGACTCTCGGACACACCTGAATGAATACACTTCCCACAGTAGGTAACTCACCCTAGGACGTTCTGACAAGACTCACGTGTACCCTGACGTAGGCCCAGTGAGTGCTGGCTGGGCTACCTCCTATGGGAAAGTCTGCTTAGCTGGCGACGCCGTGGTCCGGTCGGGAGGTCTCCCTCCCGACCTGGGGAGGGGACGTGCGTGACTCTCCTTAGTGAACCGAGTGACGACCCGAACGGGAGAGAGATGACAGGGTCCAGAATGAGAATCAGTCTGACCAGAATGATAATGATAAAGATAATGCCCGTGGACGGAACTGTAGGGCCTTTATATGGGGTCGGCCCAGCCGGCTTTTGACCTCTAACAATTAACACTAAACTGGTTTGATCTGGATAATTGTGTGCAGGTGTGGTCCTGGCCAGGTGTCTTGGCTAGGTGCGGTTGTAGGTCACCGGCTCACGTCATTAGCGGGCGAGGTCAAGTCCCTTGGGTCGACCTGAGGTGTGTCAGCCCGGAATGCGGTGGTACCACGAGGTCTGTGGTGTACTTGCTGTTATATGTGACATAATTCTGGGCTGTAAGCTTTGGTCTGACAATCACTCATTACACCTCCCGCCAAGACCAAAGCTTCATCACAGAGACTGATGCCACATATAGACAGCAACATCACGTGTGGTGTCAAAGATAATCCCTGGGGCGATAACATAGTTTCACATTTACAAACAACAATCTCATAGGTGTATGTTTTTCTACTGGCGCTAGTTTGATCTGACAAAGCTCACTATACCTCCCGCCAAGATCAAAGCTTCTATGCCAGGAGAAAAAGGAAACATAGCAAGTGAACATAGAATGAAAAAATCCTTCATATGTAGCATAGTGTCCGAGGCAACCTTGCAAATCACATTCTACAAACAATAGCAGGTGTTACATTTCCTTATCAGCCCATGTCAAAATAATAATTCATCTCAGTCAGTAATATAGCTACAACATCGTGTTTCATAGTCCAAGACATTGATCAAATGAACTCATAGAAAAAAGTGAGACTAAAAAAAAGACATTCTTTGTAGTAAACATCAACAAAATCAGAGAAAATACTTCAAAATACACAAAAAATGTTCCTACTTCACATATTAGGGGATTGATATCTTTTTATTATACATCAACAACATCAGTACATTAGTTGGGTCCGGCATAGCTCACGTCTTCCATCCAGCTGGTATCTAAAAAATAGGGGATGGCGGCAGCTCAGCAGCTGTAGTCGGTTGGTCCTTCATCATCGACTTTCTTGTGATGTCAGGACAGCACATCTTCTGTCTTCTTTCTTCACATAGCACGTCTTCTGTCTTCTTTCTTCACATACCGCACCTTGTAGGTCGTTTCTCCACACCTTCTGACTTCTTCTCACTTCCTCCTGGTTTCCATACTCTTCCAGACGAGTTTTCTGTCCCATCTGCGTTCTTCCTCTATACATCTTCATTTTCATATTCCAGATGAATTTTTCTGCTCCATCTGAGTTTCTTTATACATCTTCGTTTTCCGTCATATTCCAGATGAATTTTTCTGCTTCATCTGCATTTCTTCTCTGCAACATCATCATTTTCAACATATTCCAGACGATTTTCTGTTCATCTGCCGTCGGCCCTCTCCGGCCGGGATGAGCCGGTCCACTGTTTGGGCTGTCGTCTCCTTAGATGACTGTAAGGCAGGTTCCGCGGACCAGGGCTCGCCCTCCGTACGTGAGTGTCGGCGAGACCAAAGACCGTCCTGTCTTACACCTTCCACAGTGGTGAATCCCTCCCTGGCTGGGCTCACCAGGGTTCGTTGTGTGGCGATCCATTCCACACTCCTTACTTCCTAAAGTAGAAAAATATAAAATCTTCTTAATCCTATACCAAGGGAGGACTTGAAAGAAGTGACGTGGTGTGTGGTGGGTTTCGTGCTGCCTTCATCAAGCTGCATTCATCACGCTGCTTTCATCATGCTGGTTCTTCTCTGCTCGTATGTACTGTGGTTGACGTCCGGCTGGCCATGGGTGGTACTGTGTGTGACATTTGACAGAGAAACAATCCTAAAGGGGTGATGGATTAGTTGGAAGTGCATTCGCAAAAAAAAGTTTACTTTATATGTTAGGTCAATGTTTGGCAACTATCATTTCCGTCACCGACAATGTTCTCATCAGGCTGGGTCGGGGAGTGAAGCTCTGCGCACTACACTGAATATCATTTATCACTGCGCGTCAAAGAGTACATCACAAATCATAATAGCATAAAAATACACTGAGTGAAGCTCTGCATTCATCTCAATATTACTTTATATTAACCATCATCATCAACGCACAGCTTACGGGACAAAAGACGGGGAATCAGTGTGGTCAAGCGAGGCGGGGCAGGTCAGAAGGACGTGAGGTCACACGGGCGGGGTGGGGCGGGGCAGGGCGGGGCAGGGATGGGAGGAAGGGTAAGGAGGGTGAGGTAAGGATTAGGAAAGGGAGGAGGATGTAGGTTAAAAGACATGTTAAGTTATAACAGTTAGTACAGACACCGCTTTCATCACTGAAACACAATGGCTACATTTAACACTGACCAACAATCAAACTGCACTTGGGCTACTGAGAATGCCACAGATAGCGGGTGACACTGAGAAATTACGTTAAGCACTGAACATATTTCTAGTAAAAATTCGCGCCTACCACGACGAGAGACATTTACTTGAGCTGTAACGGTGACACACTAGGACACTTTTCACGCTGCTACGCAGGAACTTCTTATCACGCACTTTTGAACTAACGAGCCAGGTGTTATGGCTAACCGAGGGAAGGCATGGGTTTACGTTAAGTACACTGTTACCAATAACAAGGGACGAGGGGAGCGTGGGTTAACGTCATAGTTCGCTGCCACCATTGTAATGAGACAGAATAAACAGAGAAGAGGAAGATATATATATATAGGAGAGAGTATAGAGTATAGGAATGTAAAGATAGGAAACTTGGTAGCGTGGCCTGGATGTTATTTGCACAGCGTCACTACGCTTATCTTATCTCGTATGTCAATACACATATATCACTTCTTAAAGGGACAACTTGTTAAACACCTCTTCGATGCAACTATTTATTAATTCACTCAATGACATGGACACATTAATATCACTATTATATCGGGGTACTAACACATCATGCTTTACGTTACTTGACACTGACTCTCGGACACACCTGAATGAATACACTTCCCACAGTAGGTAACTCACCCTAGGACGTTCTGACAAGACTCACGTGTACCCTGACGTAGGCCCAGTGAATGCTTGGCTGGGCTGCCTCCTATGGGAAGGTCTGCTTAGCTGGCGACGCCGTGGTCCGGTCGGGAGGTCTCCCTCCCGACCTGGGGATGGGACGTGCGTGACTCTGCTTAGTGAACCGAGTGACGACCCGAACGGGAGAGAGATGACAGCAACCAGAATGATAATGATAATGGAATAGGAATCGACCCCCGAATGGTAATGCCCGTGGACGGGACTGTAGGGCCTTTATATGGGGTCGGCCCAGCCGGCTTCTGACCTCTACCAATTAACACTAAACTGGTTTGATCTGGATAATTGTGTGCAGGTGTGGTCCTGGCCAGGTGTCTTGGCTAGGTGCGGTTGTAGGTCACCCGCCTCACGTCATTAGCGGGCCAGGTCAAGTCCCTTGGGTCGACCTGAGGTGTGTCAGCCTGGAATGTGGTGGTACCACGAGGTCTGTGGTGTACTTGCTGTTATATGTGAGCATAATTCTGGGCTGTAAGCTTTTGGTCTGACAATCACTCATTACCTCGGTAAAGGATGCAAAAAGGAGTCGTGTAGCAGCAGCCGCCGTTACCGTAACTTACAAACACGTTTAAAGTGGAAGTACCGTCCCTCACCGACCACAACCACCATGAGGGGTATACTGCCCCTCCTCACTGTCACTCCTTGTTTCTGTTCGTCGGGGAAATTATAACATCGTGGATAAAATGTTTCAAATCCGTATACAATTTCATGTTTCGTTCCGTCACCAAATATGTAGCGTTAGGTATTCTCTTATCTATAGTGAGATAAGATAAATGGAAAGAGATAATATTTAGCTGATTTTAACGGTAACTTCATGAAATTGAACTCGTGTTATATTTCCTAACAATTTCAATCAACAGAATCTAACCATTAACAAAAGATTTCTTGCCATGGGGGGGGGGGGTGGATAGATTACGAGGTTTAAGGTAGTTTCCCCCAGACAAGCAAATCATCTCCCCTCAGACGTGCTAAAGGCGAGCTGCAGAGACTGAGGACGATCCCACAGTGTCCTGGGGGGAAATCCTGAAATGCACCTTAATAGTTCGTGCTGGGAAACGTTATTAGAGTTTTAAACTGTCCTGTGTTGAACTTAATCTACTGCAATGAGCTTATACAGAAAATTAGGGAGAGTTAGTTAATTAGTTGCCAGAGGTACTGTACGTAGAGGACGAACTGCAAACACACACACACACACACACACACCGATGACACTCTCCCTCTCTCTCTCTCTCCAATAAACTTTCCACAACTCATCACTTCCCTTCCTCCCTCTCTTACGATCTGTCCCTGTCTCGTGTTTCTTTTCTCTCGTCTTGCCTGTACTCGCCTGTTGCTCTCCGGCGCCGAGTATTCAGGAGGTTAATAAAAATTTTATGGTCAAGAGCGTTTGCGGCTATGGCTGCCAAAACGGTGCTCCGGGGCATTTATCACCAGGCTATTATATATTGGTCCAGACATTTAAGGCTTGTGTATCTTGGGTCATTTTGCGTTGAGTTATGAGTCGTTTTGTATGTGTGTGTGTGTGTGTGTGTGTGTGTGTGTGTGTGTACGCGATACGCACATCATCATGCATCAGGCGGAAGTGAAGACAACAAATACTTACATCAGAATGCTACTCATGTATGTTTCCTGTATTATGCACGTACATACACCCGACCTCTGCTTGGAGTCTTAACAGCCATGATTCACAGAGTGTGGTGCCTGGCTACGTGGGGTGCCTGGCTACGTGGGGTGCCTGGCTGCGTGGGGTGCCTGGCTGCGTGGGGTGCCTGGCTGTGTGGGGTGCCTGGCTGCGTGGGGTGCCTGGCTGCGTGTGGTGCTTTCCGCCAGACGACCACCTCAAGTAGTTTACAAACACCTAGTGAATATTCCTCGTGAGAAACAACACTGACTTCGCTCGGTTGTTATTAAAACATTATACTTGATTTTATACCAACATATAAACACTATGAGAAAAAAAATACTACAAACAAAATAAAATCGATTTTTTTTTGTTTACTGAATTAATGTAAAATTACTGTTAGTTTCCTCTATATAATAACTCTAACTCGATAGTATTTATAATCTACTTAAGCTACTGGAAAATATAAGGTCGATAGACATGCGATAACAAATTTGATAAAAATTACGTAAATGCAAAAACAAAAACAAAATCAATGGTATATGAATTTATGAATACACGACCAAAACCTTATGATATCTAATATATATTTAATCTCAGTCAAATTATATGATTATATTGAGTAGAAATTGACTCCCAGAGAAAAAAATGGTTGTGCGTTTATTAAATTAAGCTCAGCGGGACAAAAAATCCATACAAATGGGACTTGACTAATGCCTAGCGAGACCCAAGTTAGCCCCAGGCCACGTCCTCGGCTAATAATCCCTTAATGAGTTTATCATCTTAATTACTGCCGTGACTATTAACTCTAGACTGGGCCTTTCAACACGCTGGTGGTGGTGGTGATGTGGTGGTGGTGAGGATTGTAATTGTGATGTTGGTGGTAGTGCTGGTCCTTCAGATGAATGAGGACAGGTGTTTATGGGACAGGTGAAGGCAGGTGTCTTTTCATGGTTGTTGGTCATATACATGTGAATATGATTTTTTTTTTGAGAGGAGTTCATGACATCAATTGACACCAAAGACAATTGAAATTTTTTACCAGTCACTGATATTTGTTTTTTACTGATAATAAATTTGTTTACACTAATTAATATTTGCTTTTACAATACCAAAAATAAAAATGACAGCCCCCCAAAAAAATAGTATATGTAATTGCATTTTAAACATTTTTTTTTTAATGTTCACCGTTGGTTATGGGAACTGTATCGATTATTGCGTATTGTAATTACAGTTCATGATATGTAAATTGAATAAATAAGTTAAATGAGGATGTAGATGTCTGAAGGGAAAGATACCAAGAGAAGCAACTGTCTTAAGGTTTATAATGTATGTATACTTTTAAACACATTGATGCATGCAACTTATGGGAACGGGAGATAGAAGAAAGAGTAAAAGAAATACTAAATGATGGGATAGCGTAGGAACTCGTGGGAAAGGCCAGAATTGTTTAAAATGAGAAATTGAGTAATGGATGGCGTAGATTGAACTTTGTGACAGAAGAAGAACTACTACAGGACGTCGTATCTGATGGGAAATATTTAAATTTATTATTGTGAAAGGGAGCAAAGGAATATTGAATGTTGAGATAGGCGTAGCAGCTAAACATGGGAGGAGGAACAAAATGAGAGAAATAACCACAAGAATAGTGAGTAAAGAAGGGAATTGATGTCCTGATGATTCTATGCTTACGAGTCGAAGACAGAGACTTACCTGTTTTATTAATGACCACAACGAAGAGATTTACCTGTTTATTGACAACAACAGAGACTTACCTGTTTAATGACCTCAACAAAGACTTACCTGTATAATAACCAGAACAGATGGAAAACCGTGACAATCTTTACTACATGTTTTCCGCCGGTGGATGTATGGTAAATATCTTTTACAAAATAAGAGTAATGTGGTAGATAATTTAAACTGAATAATAAATTATGAATTTATGTTCGCTGGGTAATCTGGCTGATAATTCATTAAAAATAATGGTCGTTTTCCTTTTTAATTAGTTTTCATAAATAGGAACCTGTGAAACGTATCCCCTGAATTATGTGTAAGTGGAGCTGATGACGAAGGTGGCAGGAAGGGAGGTAAATAGGGAGGGCGAGGGAGATAGAGAGGGCGAACGAGGGAGATAGAGAGGGAGTAGTAGTGGAAGGAAGAGAGATGGGGAGGAAAGGGAGTACAATGAGCCTGGTTACAGAGGAGAAGGTTCAAAAGGGAGGCAGATATGGAGGGCGAAGGAGGGGTGAGGAGGAGGGAGAGGCACAGACAGTTCCCCCTACACATTCCCTCCCCACGACTCGTACAGCAAGGGGGGGGGGGGATATGGTGGTGACCTGCGTAAACATAATCAGTCCCTACACCATGTGACGTCAAGGTCTGTTTACCACAAGGTATTATGGGAGTTCATCGTCCGGGGCCTCACAATGAAGACTGACGTGACGTGTAATTGGATGCATTTTGTATGTGAAGATCATTTAGAACCACCAAAATATTAATAATGAATTTTCTATATATATATTTAAAATTTGCTGTAATATTAATGTTAAAATTAAAAAAAAATATTGATCGTGAAGACAAGTTGAAAAAAAAAATTCCATTAGTCAGCTTTAATTAATAATATCTAATAATATCATCTTGGCAACTGCATGTGACGTCATTTGAGCAAGGGACCAATAAGAGTCGTCGTTTTATTGAGTTTGTTTATCACATCCGCCGAGGCTCTGAGGCGTTTCAATCTCGCCCTGATGATGTTGCTGTCAGATGCGACTATCATACATTTGGTTGGTGTCAGATGTCTGTAGCCCTGACGTGAGCTGTGAGACGGTGGATTATTTGTTGCTTGTGTTATGGGAAGAAATACAAAATTGCAACAAAAAATAAATTAAAATACATGTAAATACCTCGACTTTATAATGAGTTTATATCTTATGACTTACGAGTTAATTTTATCAAGGAATTATGTCCCCTATTAATATACTTATCATTCATAAACCAAACTTAAAAAAATAATCAATAGTCGTAACAATCGATAGAAAACGGAGTCTAACAAATGGAGAAGAGGTGGGACTTAGGAAAACTTTTATCACCCTTCATCTTGTCTTTAATGTTGGTCTTTATATGAAATATCAGATAGAATACTTAAATAGAATGAGAAAGACTACCAGAGTGAC
>NW_024756213.1:0-11520 GCF_018991925.1 Homarus americanus
TAGTGAAGATTGTAAAGTGAGATGTAGTGAAGATTGTGAAGTGACATGTAGTGAAGATTGTGAAGTGAGATGTAGTGAAGATTGTGAAGTGAGATGTGGTGAAGATTGTGAAGTGAGATGAAGTGAAGATTGTGAAGTGAGATGTAGTGAAGATTGTGAAGTGAGATGTAGTGAAGATTGTAAAGTGAGATGTAGTGAAGATTGTGAAGTGAGATGTAGTGAAGATTGTGAAGGGAGATGTAGTGAAGATTGTGAAGTGAGATGTAGTGAAGATTGTGAAGTGAGATGCAGTGAAGATTGTGAAGTGAGATGTAGTGAAGATTGTGAAGTGAGATGCAGTGAAGATTGTGAAGTGAGATGTAGTGAAGATTGTGAAGTGAGATGTAGTGAAGATTGTGAAGTGAGATGTAGTGAAGATTGTGAAGTGACATGTAGTGAAGATTGTTAAGTGAGATGTAGTGAAGATTGTGAAGTGAGATGTGGTGAAGATTATGAAGTGAGATGTAGTGAGATGTAGTGAAGATTGTGAAGTAAGAAGTGGTAAAGATTGTGAAGTAAGATGTGGTAAAGATTGTGAAGTGAGATGTAGTGAGATGTAGTGAAGATTGTGAAGTGAGATGTAGTGAAGATTGTGAAGTGAGATGTAGTGAAGATTGTGAAGTGAGATGTAGTGAAGATTGTGAAGTGAGATGTAGTGAAAGATTGTGGAAGTGAGATGTAGTGAAAGATTGTAAAATTGAGATGTAGTGAAGATTGTGGGAAGTGAGATGTAGTGAGAAGATTGTGAAGGAGATGTAGTGAAGATTGTGAAGTGAGATGTAGTAGAAGGTGTGAAGTGAGATGCAGTGAAGATGAGTGAAGTGAGATGTAGTGAAAGGTGTGAAGTGAGATGTGGTGAAAGATTGTGAAGTGAGATATAGTGAAGATTGTGGAGTGGGGATGTAATTGATTGTGAAGTGAGATGTAGTGAAGATTGAGTGAGATGTAGTGAAGATT
Organism: Homarus americanus; assembly: GCF_018991925.1. Classification (NCBI taxonomy): domain Eukaryota; kingdom Metazoa; phylum Arthropoda; class Malacostraca; order Decapoda; family Nephropidae; genus Homarus; species Homarus americanus. The sequence continues at coordinate 997 of NW_024756213.1, forward strand.
AGTGGGGAGTGTGAGATGTAGTGAAGTTTGTGAGTGAGATGTGGTGAAGATTATGAAGTGAGATGTAGTGAAGATTGTGAAGTGAGATGTAGTAGAGATTGTGAAGTGAGATGTAGTGAAGATTGTGAAGTGAGATGTAGTGAAGATTGTGAAGTGAGTTTGGGTGAAGATTGTGAAGTGAGATGTAGTGAAGATTGTGAAGTGAGATGTAGTGAAGATTGTGAAGTGAGATGTATTGAAGATTGTGAAGTGAGATGTAGTGAAGACTGTGAAGTGAGATGTAGTGAAGATTGTGAAGTGAGATGTAGTGAAGATTGTGAAGTGAGATGTAGTGAAGATTGTGAAGTGAGATGTAGTGGAGATTGTGAAGTGAGATGTAGTGGAGATTGTGAAGTGAGATGTAGTGAAGATTGTGAAGTGATATGTAGTGAAGATTGTGAAGTGAGATGTAGTGAAGATTGTGAAGTGAGATGTAGTGGAGATTGTGAAGTGAGATGTAGTGAAGATTGTAGAGTGAGATGTAGTGAAGATTGTGAAGTGAGATGTAGTGAAGATTGTGAAGTGAGATGTAGTGAAGATTGTGAAGTGAGATGTAGTGAAGATTGTGGAGTGAGATGTAGTGAAGATTGTGAAGTGAGATGTAGTGAAGATTGTGAAGTGAGATGTAGTGAAGATTGTGAAGTGAGATGTAGTGAAGATTGTGAAGTGAGATGTAGTGAAGATTGTGAAGTAAGATTATAAAGTAAACTGTAGAAATTGAGGTTAAACGAACGCGGGTTATTCTGTAGTGTATCCGTGTCTTGTTAACGTGGAACCAACATGGCGGTGGTTCTCAATATAGATACGTTATTTTGCCGGGAATTTCTGTCAAAATAAAATATGAATCAACCATATTTAGCCTAAATTAACCTAGCGGCTTTATTATATATTCTAAGATGTTTAAGTTGGATAGATCAGGTTAGGTTAAGTCATGTTGGGTTAGGTTAGGTTAGTTTTGTTAATTTTGCCACTTATAGGCTAGTTTATTGTGCCCCCCATACTCATCCTGTGAGCGGTAGTGCAAAGAGATTACAAAGTGGTGTTAGATGAGGTAGGTGGTTAAGTTAAGTTTCAATAGGTTAGGTTAGATTACGTCAGGTTGGGTTAAGTTAGGTTAGGTAGGCAATAAGTAGATAGGTTATGGTAGGTAGGTGGGAAAGTTAGGTTTGATTAGGTTAGCTTATGTCAGACCGGGAGGTTAGGTTAGATTACGTCAGGTTAGGTTAGATTATGTCAGGTTAGGTTAGATTATGTCAGGTTAGGTTAGATTATGTCAGGTTAGGTTAGATTGTGTCAGGTTAGGTTAGATTATGTCAGGTTAGGTTAGATTATGTCAGGTTAGGTAAGTAGGTGGAGGTGGGTAAAAAAGGTTAGGTTAGGTCGGCAGGTTTTAGTGTAGGAGCTTAAGTAATCCCGTAAAAATTTTATGTTAATTTTTGACACCATACATCGTAATAATCCTTATAAACTATGTTAAGGAACTGTGGTGTCATTTTTTCTGAACAGTTTATTATAAGTTTTATGCCATTAAAGTTTTGTCAAGAGGCATGAACCTTACCATTCAGAATCTAAAACTAAAACCATGACTGAACATGTATAGGATTACAATTTAACATAATATATTATGAGATGTATTTATAATATCTTAGAGTGTGTTACAAACATGCCCATATATGCCATCCTGTCTCTGGCAAAGAAGAGATTGCAGTAAGTAAAATTATTTGCTGAAGACAAATACTGGAAATTTAACATATACTTATTACCATTATCTGAAAAGCTTAGAACCACCGTTTTATATTTATTAAAAGTTTGTAGTGTTATACATCATGTGTAAACAAGTCACAAGTTATTATTTACGACATTGCTTCAGTCCTCGTCATCAGAGTCTTCTGTGTACAACAGATTCCTTCACCTTGTTTAGGCATTTCTCATCATCTGCTTGACAGTTACACATCTCGGTGCATGTCATGCTATTCTTTCTGATTCTTTCTGTATGAACATGACAATGATCCACATTTCCTGATGCCACATCCACATTTAACAAGTTCTGTGATTGCTTCTGGAGCTGGTGGTTGGTCTGATATTACTAGTATGAAACAGTCATTGTCAATCTTCCAGCCATGCTCTAATTGTGAAAGCATTTCACTGTCTGCATCACAAGACCACAGAAGAGCTTGATACCTTCCTCTCAATATATGATACTTTAGAGTTGCTGCAGTCGCTGGTAGTTCTCCAGCTTCTGCCTGCTTTTTCTTGAAGAGGTGCCATCTAAGTTTTGACAGTTTAGATTTCATCAAAGTGCTCCAACATGCTTTCTTTCCTTTGCCAACAAATTTTCCAATGCAGTCAGATCCTGTGAAGGCATGGAAACCTGTAAGGCTCTCTGCCCAATGTGTCGTCGCTCACCAGTTCCTGTTATCATACTTGTATTTTCTCCAAGTTGAGGCTGCTTTGATATGCCAAACACATCAGTGTCTGGTGACTTGATATGTACAGTGCTGCCCTTCTGTGATGCATATACTGTATGTCCTGCTTAAGTTCTATAACTTGTGATAGCAATTTGATGGTTGAAGTCTTATTTGCTGCTTTCCACGACAGAAGATTAACCTTGGACATCTTTTCCCAGATGCTCAATGGACCAACAATACGTTCCTTGACAAAATTTTCATAATTTTGTCTTCCAACTTCATATGCACATAGATTGTCATATTTGGCATTTTCTGGCATTACAGCTCCAGTTACCAAGTTTAAAAGAGCATCATTTTCCTGGGATTACAGTCACCAATAACATTGTGTAGCTTCTGTACATCAGCATATTGACAGCTGACAATAGCTGTAGAGAGCTCATGGTGTTCTGTTCTTTTGTAATCTTTATGAGTTTGATATTTTATGTAATGAACTTAATTTGAAAACCCAAATGGTAGTATATGATCTTTTATCACCTTCAGACACTCTGTGCGTCATGCCTCTCAAGTGATTTTTTTCCTCTCTTACTTCTCTGGACAAATACGACCTTTATCCCATCAGAAAAAATATCACCATATATTTTCTTAATCTACAGGTGCCAAGGTTTAAATGACGGATGGTGTTAAAAATTAACCTGAAATTTTTACGTGACCACATATTGTCTTGTTGGGTTTCTGAGAGAACTTCACGGCTAAATAGCGCCTCTGTATTGATAGCCGGTACATGTCGTAATATCCACCGCTCATAGTTAAATCTTTATGTCCGTTTATTTTGTCCTAATTTAAGTATCAAAGAGTGTTTTCATTTTTAAGTATCTTAAGTATCTTTTTTCCTCACTCTTAAGTATCTAAGTATGATTTTTTTACCATTTTTAAGTAACTAACCATATTTTTGTTTTCATTATAAAATGTGATTGATATAGACAACAGAAGTAAATATCAGCTGGAAGTCGTAAACGAAGCTGATGTGAAGTATTTTGACTCACTGTTCCCTCGAACTAATTGCTTCACTGCTTTATACCGAAATAAAACCGTCAACGAACCATCCGATTCAAATGTGTCTTAGGCGATACAGGGTGTTTATGCGTCACTCTGATACCAAGAATGACTTTGTGTACTGTGGTGAAGCTGAGGGTAGGATAGGGTTGGGTTGGGTTGGGATGGGTTAGGATTACGCATGTGTGGGTATATTCTGTCGCATTTTATAGGTACCTTGCGTCTTTCTCTTTATTCCTTCTTTATCATGAGTATCTGTGCCTATTAATACACCACCTCGCAGGATAGTGGAAGAGGAATGGATAGTAACGAGATAATATTCTTCTTACATATACCTTAGCTTGATTACAGGTAACACCAGGTAGAAGTTACATGACTCTTAAGAGTGTTCCTCGACTTGGCTGATTCAACTGTAGGACTTGCTGTATTTTTCCTTATTAAAATCCTCCACCTGTAAGACCCTCCACTTGTAAGACTCTCCACCTGTAAGACCCTCCACTTGTAAGACTCTCCACCTGTAAGACCCTCCACCTGTAAGACCCTCCACCTGTAAGACCCTCCACTTGTAAGACTCTCCACCTGTAAGACCCTCCACTTGTAAGACTCTCCACTTGTAAAACCCTTTAGGGATTTGAAATACCTTCTCGTCTTGGCTCCACTAGTACTGTACACACCCTCTCTAGCCTTAGTTTACAGTAATGTTGAAGTATATAATGAAGACTCACAGCTCATGGGTTAGAAAAGCAAAAGATGCTTGTTTTATTTATTTATTTATTTATTTATTTATTTATAGTTTATTTTAGAATCCCCGAAAGTTAGAACAAAATGGCTGACGGGACTCACAAGCGGGCGGTGTTTACTGTATGGACCAAGAATAAAAAAATAAATGAAAAATAAAATAAATAAATCGTAAATTGGTGCATTGTTTCTCCAGGGGTAATTATAGAAGTACAAATGTTCTCCAGCAGTGGGTAACGATCATAGTCACGTATAGAGCTTCCGACGCAGGTAGATTGATATAGATGCATTACCTGGAGTTAGTGGGTTACAGGGGCCTCTTACACGATAATATTAAAGGTGTTTTTCCTTCTGTTTGTGGCACTTGAGGTGTTTAGGTTAGGTTTAATTAAAATGGTTTAGTTATAATAGTTATATTACGATAAGTTAAGTTAAATTTAGAACTTTTGATTTGCATATATCGTGTTTTAGAAGGATTTGTTAGCTAATAAGTTTAATTTGGATAAGTTTAGTTTAATTTAGATCATTTGATTTTACAAGGTCGTATTATAATGACTGGGAACCATATAGAAACCTGTTAGAGAAGTAAATATTTCTACGGCAGTGAATGAGTAAGTCAATAAGTGGTGTATAGAGCTGCTGACGCAACCTAAACGGTATATACTGTACATTATATGTTATCAGAGCTTTCCTGTTGTACGTAACCGCCTCCGTCAAAGTGTCTTACTGGCTCATGTGAAGATTAGCCTCTAGTTTATTTAACCTCAAGATTAACTACACTGGCACTGCCTGACCTGACCTGACCTGACGTACCCTACCCTACCCTACCCTACCCTACCCTACCCTACCCTACCCTACCCTAACCTAACCTAACCTAACTTAACTTCCCAAGTAGCGTTAGGTTAATCATTAGTTGAAATAAGCTGGGAGGGTTAATCTTCAGGTAATCTATCTTAATTAGCAATTTTGGTCAGGTGAGGCCTTCCTTACCTTACTCGAGAGCAGGAGGAGGAGGACTTGCTAACGTCTACAGATCATCGTCAACCAAGGCAGATATTGAATACCTTTTGTTTACCTTCGTGGCTTAAGAACACATCTTAACACCATAAGACTATTCGCCTCAATACAATAATACAGTAATTGATTATTGTATTCTAATAAAATTTACGGTGTATCTTGTGAACCAGATTTATTGTTTGACCTTAGTGAATGAGAAGCTGGTTGAGGTGTATTGTGGTAAACATCCTTAAGAGCAGCTCTGTGTGTTCTTACGACCTCAAAGTAACACAAAAGGGAGCCAATATCTACCCTTGGTCAGTCACTTTATGTAGATGTCAATTGTGTCATTTTTCTAGACTTAGTGCCCCCTGGAGGAGAAAGTAAATACAATGTTGATTTATTTTGGTCACAACACACGCTAGTAGATTATTTTTCCTATTTAACTAAATAATTAACACTATGTAGCTAACTAATTATATAACTCAAAGATGGTAACCAATATGGCGTCGATATTGTTCACATACTCTATGATAAATAGATGTATTGTCTGTTTAATTTTAGGGAAGAATTTAATTTATAAACTTTTGAGAATCTGGATACAGGAGTTTTGTCTTTGTGTGTGTGTGTTTGTGTGTGGTGATGATGATGACGGATACTTTCCTCTGCAGTGAAAAAAATATCTTGACATTACAAAGCTTAACTGTAAGCCGAAGGAACGTTTGTAATGTGACTTATTATGTGAAATTGTAACTTGAAATTCTTTGTGAAAAAATATTTCCCTATAAAGTTTGGCAGTAAATGAAGTATTACATCAAGGTGTAACTTGTAGTTCCTTGTGGAGTAATTACCTATGTGGACAATACAACTACTCGAGGGTGTAAGACCTAGAGTAGAAAGTCTTAAGACCTTACCTGAGGTTGAAAGACTCTTATAGTGGAACGTCTTAGGTATTGAAACTTTAATTACAGTAAATAGAATATAATCTACCTAAATATTCCTTCACCTGGCGACAACTAATGATACAGGTGGTGTAATAGCTCTTTAAAATTCCTCCGTTTGATATAATAATGACCACACATGAACTTATAATGTGCAATATCTTGATAACACATTAGCTGCAACATTACACATAGTCCAGTGTATGTGTAGTGAGGGACATCTACCTAAATGAGTTACAGAATGTGGAGTTGAGGCAAAAAAATGTTGGGACATGTTTGCGATCATCAGTTGAGCCAAACGTTTATACTCAATATTGTTTTAATGGTATTTTAGAGCGACCGAAAAATGTAAACAAAATGGCCGGCTAGGCTCAGGGGATCCACGAGTCCTCTTATGAAGGATCGACAATAAATGAAAACAAATCAGATTAATTTAAACACATTTCCAAGAGTATTAGATCCTGTAAAGAGAGAAAATTAATACTTGATATTTGTAGAAGCTTTTTTTTTCGTCCGTTTTCTTCTTGGTTAAAACAATTGTGGTGGTGTTACCTGTTCCAAACAGTAGACATCAAGGAAATGGATCAAGACCTTAATACTCAAAGGTACACATGATGATTTGTTCCCAAGTCCGAGGATTTACTTCACAAAACAGATTAACTTTAGGACACAATGATGGCGAACAAAATAACATCAACATTGCGTACAGTACATATCTTGCTTTGACTCTTAACTCTTGTAATTTTTCGTAATGTTAGTGAATGAATTTGAGATTCTGGGCATATTTTCTTGTTTTTCTTTCTTATCAAGTGTAAAGGAAGATGTACTGTTTATTGATGGATTTGGTGATGTCTTAATAGTGTATTAGTGTGTTAATATTACACAGGTTTGGTATAGTGGTGACGGTAATGTAGTGTAGTAAGATTTTAACACATGGAGGTGAATTTGTTTTTTATGTTGAGGATTTGTTAAAGGGAAGATCTGATGGACGGGGATAATTGTCTGGTTGTGATGGACACGGCTCACCTAACCTAACCCAATCTAACCTAACCCAACCCAACTTAACCTAACCCCTATATATGTGTGAGATAAGGTTCTGATTCAAGAACAAGATGCACAAGGTCGAATGCAAATTGAGCTGTAGGGTTTGTTGACTAATTCGGGGCTTCACATTCATAAAACTCTCAAATGGGATACGACTAAACCCGAAGCCCCATCTTCCGTCGGTCGGTCGTCGGTGTCAGGTCAAAGGTCAGTTTGTAGTTCACCTCCTGTGATATGTGTCATTTATCGAAACGAAACATGAGGTTAACATGAAAACAAAACCTCGAAGCAACACGTATAAACATGGTCGAGTTTTCATCGGATTTTACGTCATGAAATTTTCCATCTAGAAAGAGAGAGAGAGAGAGAGAGAGAGAGAGATTGATTGATTGATTGATTGATTCCGATGCTGAAATTACCACTAAAATTTTATACTGTAATTGAGATAAATGCAGGTAAGGTTGGCGTATGGAATTATTGAAGAACGATCACAGAAATGTTTTACCTGCTTCCTGTGATGAGGCGTGGATAGTAGGTTTGTTTGTAGGTGTAGGGCGTGGATAGTAGGTTTGTTTGTGGGTGTAGGGCGTGGATAGTAGGTTTGTTTGTGGGTGTGGGGCGTGGACAGTAGGTTTGTTTGTGGGAGTGGGGCGTGGATAGTAGGTTTGTTTGTGGGTGTAGGGCGTGGATAGTAGGTTTGTTTGTAAGTGTAGGGCGTGGATAGTAGGTTTGTTTGTGGGTGTACGGCGTGGATAGTAGGTTTGTTTGTAGGTGTAGGGCGTGGATAGTAGGTTTGTTTGTGGGTGTAGGGCGTGGATAGTAGGTTTGTTTGTGGGTGTAGGGCGTGGATAGTAGGTTTGTTTGTGGGTGTAGGGCGTGGATAGTAGGTTTGTTTGTGGGTGTAGATACATACATAGTTAAGAGGAATAAATCAAAATGGGAAGAAGATTAAGATAAATAAACTGATGATTATTGGTACAGGTGAGTTAATAAAATAGATATAAATAGATAAATACAGTAGATAGATAGATAGATGTATGATTTTGTATACCGCAAGAGTAACTAAATATTCCTGTAACTGTAATTTCTTTCAGTTACAAAATACACTGGATTATAAATATGAGTATGCACATCAGGTGTTACAGTAAGTGGTAATATTTTGTAATACTCTTAAGTGATGAGGTAACAGAGGAAATAGACGGATACTAACGGAGAGTTTTTGTAGAATTAGACAGACATTCAGACAGTAAAACTTCTTCCGACAATACAAATTTTGACGGTGGAATTTATACACGAGAGTGTATGGATAATTATGATGAGCTGAATTATGACATCTACGTCTGATAATCCGTTGTTTAGAATGGATTATTATTATTTTTGTTGAGTTATTTAACAGTTTGAGAAAAGGTTTATTATGGTACTATGTCCTATTATCACACAAGGTCATAAGTGAAGTAAAATAACCAATTATACTGTATTATCTTAGACAATATTCCCTGGACATGCTGGATAATATACCATCTACTTAAGGAGGTGATGTAGGTAAGGTAGATTGATATTTTAACATTAATTTACTCAGTTTTTCTTAGTATCGGAGTTTTTTTTTTTTTATTCTGACAATTTATAATGCAAGCAGCGTTCACATGTTGTCAACCGCCCTCAAGTGTACAAGGAGTTTGGACTGTAACTGTACCGTCAATAAGTGGCTGTAACTGCACTGTCAATAAGTGGCTGTAACTGTACCGTCAATAAGTGGCTGTAACTGTACCGTCAATAAGTGGCTCTGTATTCTGAACACGGGGGATCTCTACAGTGTAACCTACGAGCATAACTGTGGTGAAAGAACTGCTTCCCCGCATTATGTTGAGGAAGATTCGTATACAAACTTTTTGCCGTGACTTTGTAATAAAAAAAATCTTAGGGAAAATATATTGCATTTATTTTTAATGTTTATTTATTTATTGTTGTCGTTGGTGTGTTTTTTTTTTATCGGGATGTGTGTTATGATGTTTGACTTAATTATATTCACGAAAATGGAGTCAAGACAAATGTTGGACACGTTGATGTGAAGTAACACAGTAAATGATGTTGTTTGTGTTGCTGTGTTATTTATTTATTGTGTTTCTTATTCTTTTCTGTTTATTTTGTTTTATTTAGTTTTATTGTAGTAATTGTTATTCTTTTTTTTATTCTTACTTATTTTCATTTTACTGTTTATTCGTTTTCTTATTTTCATTTTATTGTTCAATAATTTTCCATTCATTCTTATTTATTTATCTCGTTGGTGTATTTTATTTATTTGCTATTCTCTTAGGTATTTCACATTTACATTAATTAATCTTCAAATCATTGGTTGCTATTTTAATCATACTAGTTTAATGTTCACCTCAGCGGTCAACTGGCTTATGTCTAAACAATGTCTACCACTGTTTTAGCCAGACTTAGTTATGAGACTTGTAATTCATTATCCATTACGTACCGTTTATCAGTGTAATTTGTGGTAATGGACTGCCCAATGTAATTATATATATTGAATTACTGAAAAAAATGCGGTGTAACCAAGATTAAGTTTTATAGAGTTTGTATTTAAGGATTATTCTCCTATACTTCTCTTAGATTCTGAATATATTTTTGTTTCATTATTTCAGTGCATTGTAATGTGTAGTTAGTTACACTATAGATATATAATAATTGCTTTAAGTTTGGTTGGGAGTGTGGAAGGTGTTGTGGTGTGTGATGTGCAGGTGTGTACAGGTGGTGGTTACACCTGACTTCGAGGCGGGTGTGTATAGGTGCCGGATACACCTATGGTTACAACACAGGTGTATCCGGCAGCAGTAGTAACAAAGGGGCTGTAGGGGGGAATGGGGATGGGTAAAGGGTAGGTAGGGGCGAGAGAAGGGTAAGGAGAGGTTAAAGAGTAAGGGAGAGGGATAGGGAGAATAAGAGGATTTAAGAGTAAGGGGAAGGGAAGGGTAAGGGGAAGTAAGGGTAAGGTGTAAAGGATGATAAAAGTAAGGGTAAGTTAAGGGTAGGAGTAAAGGAAAGGGAAGGTAAGAGCAAGGGGAGTTAAGAGTAAGGGAAGTAAGGGTAAGGGTGGCATTAAGGGTAAGGGTAGCATTAAGGTCAAGGGTGGCATTAAGGTCAAGGGTGGCATTAAGGTCAAGGGTGGCATTAAGGTCAAGGGTGGCATTAAGGGTAAGGGTGGCATTAAGGTCAAGGGTGGCATTAAGGTCAAGGGTGGCATTAAGGTCAAGGGTGGCATTAAGGGTAAGGGTGGCATTAAGGTCAAGGGTGGCATTAAG
>NW_024756214.1:0-8140 GCF_018991925.1 Homarus americanus
GATCATGGGGTTGACGCGGTTCCCGGCCCTCACACCCCAGGTCATGGTGCTGGAGGGGTGCCCGGGCCTCACACCCCGGGTCATGTCACTGAAGGGGTACCCGGCCCTCACACCCCGGGTCACGGCACTGAAGGGGTGCCTGGCCCTCACACCCCGGGTCATGGTGCTGAAGGGGTGCCCGGCTTTCACACCCCGATTCATGGCACTGAAAGGGTCCCCGGCCCTCAAACCCCGGGTCATGGCACTTAAAGGGTGCGAGGCCCTCACACCCCGGGTCATGGACCTAAAGGGGTGCCCGGCCCTCACACCACGGATCATGGGGTTGAAGCGGTTCCCGGCCCTTACACCCCGGGTCATGGTGCTGGAGGGGTGCCGGGAAACACCCCGGTTCATGTCACTGAAGGGGTGCCCGGCCCTCACACCCTGGGTCATGGCACTGAAGGGGTGCCTGGCCCTCACACCCCGGGTCATGGTGCTGAAGGGGTTCCCGGCTTTCACACCCCGATTCCTGGCACTGAAGGGGTGCCCGACCCTCACACCTCGGGTCATGGTGCCTGTGCCCGGCCCTCACACCCCGGGTCATGGGGTTGAAGCGGTTCCTGCATCACACCCCTGGCCATGTCACTGGTGTGCCCGACCCTCACCCCGGGTCATGGTGCTGGAGGTGTGCCCGAACCTCACACCCCGGGTCATGTCACTGAAAGGGTGTCCGGCCCTCAAACCCCGGGTCATGTCAGTGAAGGGGTGCCCGGCCCACACACCCCGATTCATGGCACTGAAGCGGTGCCCGACCCTCACACCCCGGGTCATGTGAAGGGGTGCCCGGCCTTCACACCCCGGTTCGCAGCACTGTAGGGGTGCCCTGCCTTCACACCCTGATTCATGCCACTGAAAGGGTGCCCGGCCCTCACATCCCGTTTCATGACACTGAAGGGGTGCCCGACCCTCACACCCCGGGTGATGGCACTTAAAGGGTACACGGCCCTCACACCCCGGGTCATGGACCTAAAGGGGTGCCCGGCCCTCACACCACGGGTCATGGGGTTGAAGCGGTTCCCAGCCATCACAACCCGGGTCATGGTGCTGGAGGGGTGCCCGGCCCTCACACCCAGAGTCATGTCACTGAAGGGGTGCCCGGCCCTCACACTCCGGGTCATGGGGTTGAAGCGGTTCCCGGCCCTCACACCCTGGGTCATGGTGCTGATGGGGTGCCCGGCCCTCACCCACCGATTCTTGGCACTGAAAACGAACCAGGCCCTAACACCCTGGGTCATGGTGCTGAAGGGGTGCCCAGCCCTCACACACAGATTCATTTCACTGAAGGGGTGTCCGACCCTCACACCCCGGGTCATGTGAAGGGGTGCCCGGCCCTCACACCCCGTTTCAAGGCACTGAAAGGGTGCCCGGCCCTCACACCCCGATTCATGACACTGTAGGGGTGCCCGACGCTCACACCCAGGGTCATGGTGCTGGAGGGGTGCCCACCCTCACACCCCCGGGTCATGCTTCTACTGAAAGGGTGCCCGGCCCTCATCCCGGGCTTCTCTTCATGTCACTGGAAGGGTGCCTGGCCCTCATCCCCCGGGTGTTGGTACTGAAGGGGTGCCCTGACCTCACACCCTGGTCAGCAAAAGGGGTGGCTTGGGCCTTAATGGGCTGGGTCATGTAGGAGGGGTGCCCGGCCCTGACACCCCGGGTCAAGTGAAGGGGTGCCCGGACCACACACCCTTTTTCAAAGCACTGTATGGGTGCCCGGCACTCACACCCCGTTTCATGGCACTTAAAGGGTGCCCATCCCTCACAACCAGGTTTATGACACTGAAAGGTTGCCCTGCCCTTACACCCCAGGTCATGGCACTGAAGGGGAGCCCGGCCCTCACACCCCGGGTCATGGCACTGAACGGGTGCCCGGTCCGCACACCCCGGGTCATGGTGCTGCAGGGGTGCCCGGCCCTCACACCCCGGTTCACAGCACTTTAGGGGTGCTCGGCCCTCACACCCTGGGTCATGTGGTTGATGCGGTTCCCGGTCCTCACACCACGGGTCATTGAGCTGAAGGGGTGCCCGGCCATCACACCCCAATTCATGGCAGTGAAAGGGTGCCCGGCCCTCACACCCCGGGTCATGGCACTGAATAGGTGCCCGGCCCTGACACCCCGGGTCAAGTGAAGGGGTGCCCGGACCACACACCCTTTTTCAAAGCACTGTATGGGTGCCCGGCACTCACACCCCGTTTCATGGCACTTAAAGGGTGCCCATCCCTCACAACCAGGTTTATGACACTGAAAGGTTGCCCTGCCCTCACACCCCAGGTCATGTCACTGAAGGGGTGCCCGGCCCTCACACCCCTGGGTCAGTGGCACTGGCGGGGAGCCCGCCTCACACCCCGGGTCATGGCATCTGAACGGGTGCCCGGGTCCTCACACCTCGGGTCATGGTGCTGCAGGGGTGCCTGGCCCACCCCTGTCTACAGCACTTTAGGGGTGCTCTGCCCTCACACTCCTGGGTCATGAGGTTGATGCGGTTCCCGGCTATCCTGCCACCACGGTCATTGAGCTGAAGGGGTGCCTGCCATCACACCCTGATTCATGGCAGTGAAGCAGCCTGCTCACACCGGTCATGGCCTGGAATAGGTGCCCGCCTCACACCCCTGCTCCATAGTCTGTCGGGGTGCTGCCCGGTCAGCACCCTGTTTCATGGCATCTTTAAGGGTGCCCAGCCCTCCCACCCCTATTCATGGCACTGAAGGGGTGCCCGGCCCTCACACCCCGGTTCACAGCACTGTAGGGGTGCCCGGCCTTCACACCCCGATTCATGGCACTGAAATCGAGCCGGCCCTGACACCCCGGTCATGGTGCTGAAGGGGGTGCCCGACCCTCACACCCCGATTCATGGCACTGAAGGGGTGCCCGACCCTCACACCCCGGGTCATGTGAAGGGGTGCCCGGCCCTCACACCCCGGTTCGCAGCACTGCAGGGGTGCCCGGCCTTCACACCCCGTTTCATCGCCACGGAAAGGGTGCCCGGCCCTCACACCCCGTTTCATGACACTGAAGGGGTGCCCGGCCCTCACACCCCGGGTCATGGCACTGAAAGGGTGCACGGCCCTCACACCCCGGGTCATGGACCTAATGGGGTGCCTGGCCCTCACACCACGGGTCATGGGGTTGAATCGGTTCCCGCCCCTCACACCCCGGGTCATGGTGCTGTAGGGGTGCCCGGCCCTCACACCCCGGTTAATGGCACTGAAGGTGAGCCCAGCCCTCACACCCCTGGTATAGCCCCTAATGGGATGCCTGGCCCTCACACCCCGGGTCATGGCACTGAAATGGTACCCGGCCCACACACCCCGGGTCATATAATTGAAGGGGTGCCTGGCCCTCACACCGCGATTCATGGCACTGAAATCGAGCCCGGCCCTCACACCCCGGGTCATGGTGCTGAAGGGGTGCCCGTCCCTCACACCCCGGGTTATGGCACTGATGGAGTCACCGGCCCTCACACCCCGGGTCATGGCACTGAAAGGGTGCCCAGCCCACACACTCCGGGTCCTGTCATTGAAGGGGTGCCCGGCCCTCACACCCGGGGTCATGTCACTGAAAGGGTGCCCGGCCCTCACATCCCGGGTCATAGCACTGAAGGGGTGCCCGGCCCGGCCCTCATACCCCGGGTCAGGGTGCTGGAGGGGTGCCCGGCCCTCACACCCCGATTCATGGAACTGAAATCGAGCCGGCCCTCACACCCCGGGCCATGGTGCTGAAGGGGTGCCCGGCCCTCACACCCCGGTTCATGTCATTGAAGGGGTGCCCGGCCCTCACACCCCAGGTCATGGGGTTGAAGCGGTTCCCGGCGCTCAAACCACGGGTCATGGAGCTGAAGGGGAGCCCGGCCACCACTCCCCGATTCATGGCACTGATTGGGTGCCCGGCCCTCACACCCCGGTGCATGACACTGAAAGGGTGCCCGGCCCTCACACTCCGGGTCATGGTGCTGGAGGGGTGCCTGGCCCTCACACCCCGGGTCATATTCTGTAGGGGGTGCCTGGCCCTCACACCCTGTTTCATGGCACTGAAGGAGTGCCCGGCCCTCACACCCCGGCCGGCACTGAAGGTGCCCGCCCTGACGCCCTCATGTCACTGAAGGGGTGCCCGGCCCTCACACCCCGGGTCATGGCACTGAAGCGGTGCCCGGCCGTCACACCCCTGGCCATGGCACTGAAAGGGGGCCCGGCCCACACACCTCGGGTCATGTAATTGAAGGGGTGCCCGGCCCTTATACCCCGGGTCATGGTGCTGGAGGGGTGCTCGGCCCTCACACCGCGATTCATGGCACTGAAATCGAGCCCGGCCCTCACACCACGGGTCATGGTGCTGAAGGGGTGCCCGTCCCTCACACCCGGGTTATGGCAAGGAGCCACTGTGCCCTCACACCCTCTGGGTCATGAACTGGAAAGGGTGCCCAGCCCACACTCCGGGTCATGTCACAAGGAGTGCCTGGCCCTCACACCCTGGGTCATGTCACTGAAAGGGGTGCCTGGCCCTCACATCCTGGGTCAGGACTACAGTGCCTGGCCTCATACCTGGGTCATGGTGCTGGAGGGTGCCCGGCCCTCACACCCCGGGTCATGGCACTGAAGCGGTGCCCGGCCGTCACACCCCTGGCCATGGCACTGAAAGGGGGCCCGGCCCACACACCTCGGGTCATGTCATTGAAGGGGTGCCCGGCCCTCATACCCCGATTCTTGGCACTGAAATCGAGCCCGGACCTCACACCCCGGGTCATGGTGCTGAAGGGTTGCCCGGCCCTCACACCCCGGGTCATGTGAAGGGGTGCTCGGCCCTCACACCCAGGTTCATGACACTGAAAGGGTACCCGGCCCTCACACCCCGGGTCATGTGAAGGGGTGCCCGGCCCTCACACCCTGGTTCAAAGCACTGTATGGGTGCCCGGCACTCACACCCCGTTTCATGGCACTTAAGGGGTGCCCGGCCGTCACACCCAGGTTCATGACACTGAAAGGGTGCCCGGCCCTCACACCCCGTGTCATGTCACTGAAGGGGTGCCCGGCTCTCACACCCCGGGTCATGGCACTGAAGGGGAGCCCGGCCCTCACATCCCGGGTCATGGCAATGAAGGGGTGCCCGGCCCTCACACCCCGGGTCTTGGTGCTGAAGGGATGCCCGGCCCTCACACCCAGGTTCATGACACTGAAAGGGTACCCGGCCATCACACCCCGGGTCATGTGAAGGGGTGCCCGGCCCTCACACCCTAGTTCAAAGCACTGTATAGGTGCCCGGCACTCACACCCCGTTTCATGGCACTTAAGGGGTGCCCGGCCTCACACCCAGGTTCATGACACTGAAAGGGTGCCCGGCCCTCACACCCCGGGTCATGTCAGTGAAGGGGTTCGTGGCCCTCACACCCCGGGTCATGGTGCTGGCCCTCACATCCCGGGTCATGTCACTGAAGGGGTGCCTGGCCCTCACGCCCCGGATCTTGGCACTGAAGGGGTGCCTGGCCCTCACATAACGGGGTCATGGTGCTGAAGTGCCGGCCATCACACCCTGGTTCATTGCACTGGAAGGGTGCCCGGCCCTCACACCCTGGGTCATGTCACTGAAGGGGTGCCCTGCCCTCACACCCCGGGTCATGTCACTGAAGTGGTGTCCGACCCTCACACTCCGGGTCATGGCACTGAAGATGCCTGGCCTCACACCCAGGGCTGGTGCTGAGGTGCCTGGCCCTGACACTGGTCATGTGAAGGGGTGCCTGGCCCTCACACCCAGGTTCATGACACTGAAAGGGCACCCGGCCTGCACCCAGGGTCATGTGAAGGGGTGCCTGGCCTCACACCCTGGTTCAAAACACTGCATGGGGTGCCCAGCACTCACACCCTGCTCTCTGGGCACTACAAGTGCCCGGCCCTCACACCTAGGTTCATGACACTGAAAGGGTGCCCGGCCCTCACACCCCGGGTCATGTCACTGAAGGGGTGCCAGGCCCTCACATCCCAGGTCATGGCACTGAAGGGGAGCCCGGCCCTCACAATCCGTTTCTTGGCACTGAAGCGGTGACCGGCCGTCACACCCCTGGCGATGGCACTGAAGGTATGCAGGGCCCTCACACCCCTGGTCATAGACCTAAGCGGGTGCCCGGCCCTCACACCCCGGGTCATGGGGCTGAAGGGGTGCCCGGCCCTCACAACCCTGTTCATGGCACTGAAGGGGTGCCCGGCTCTTACACCCAGGGTCATGTCACTAAAGGGGTGCCCAGCCCCCACATCCCGGGTCATGTCAGTGAAGGGGTGCACGGCCCTCACACCCCGGGTCATGGACCTAAATGGGTGCCCGGCCCTCATACCCAGGGTCATGGGGTTGAAGCGGTTCCTGGCCCTTACACCATGGGTCATGGTACTGATGAGGTGCCCGACCCTCACACCCCGATTCATGGCACTGAAGGGGTGCCCGACCCTCACACCCCGGGTCATGTGAAGGGGTGCCCGGAACTCTCACCCCGTTTCATTACACTGAAAGGGTGCCGGGACCTCACACCCCGTTTCATGACACTGAAGGGGTGCCCGGCCCTCACACCCCGGGTCATGGCACTGAAGGGGTGCACGGCCCTCACACCCCGGGTCATGGACCTAAAGGGGTGCCCGGGCCTCACACCACGGGTCATGGGGTTAAAGCGGTTCCCCGCCCTCACAACGCGGGTCATGGCACTGAAGGGGTGCCTGGTTCCTCACACCTGGGGTCATGGTGCTGAGGGTTGCCTGGCCTCACACCCCGGGTCATTCTACCTTCAAAGGGTGCCTGGCCCTCACACCCCAGGCAGCCACTGAAGGTGCCTGGGCCCTCACAACGCGGGTCATGGCACTGAAGGGGTGCCTGGCCCTCACACCCCGGGTCATGGTGCTGAAGGGGTGCCCGGCTTTCACACCCCGATTCATGGCACTGAAAGGGTGCCCCCCCCCTCACACCCCGGGTCATGTCACTAAAGGTATGCCCGGCCCTTACACCCCGGGTCATGGGGTTGAAGCGGTTCCCGGCCCTAACACTCTGGGTCATGGTGATGAAGGGGTGCCCGGCCCTCACACCCCAATTCTTGGCTCTGAAATCGAGCCCGGCCCTAGCACTATGGGTCATGGTGCTGAAAGGGTGCCCGGGCCTCACACCCCGATTCATTTCACTGAAAGGGTGCCCGACCCTCACACCCCGGGTCATGTGAAGGGGTGCCCGGCCCTCACACCCCGGTTCGCAGCTCTGAAAGCGTGCCCGGCCCTCACACCCCAGTTCATGACGCTGAAAGGATGCCCGGCCCTCACACCCCGGGTCATGGCACCGAAGGGGTGCACGGATCTCACACCCAGGGTCATGGACCTAAAGGGGTGCCCGGCCCTCACACCACGGGCCATGGGGTTGAAGCGGTTCCCGGCCCTCACACCCCGGGTCATGGTGCTGGAGGGGTGCCCGGCCCTCACTTCCCGGGTCATGTCACTGAAGGGGTGCCCGGCCCTCACACCCCAGGTCATGTCACTGGAGGGGTGCCCAGCCCTCACACCCCGGTTTGCAGCACTGTAGGTGTGCCCAGCCATCACACCCCGTTTCATGGCACTGAAAGGGTGCCCGGCCCTCACACTCCGGTTGATAACACTGAAGGGGTGCCCGGCCCTCACACCCCAGGTCATGTCACTGAAGGGGTTCCCGGCCCTCACACCCCGGGGCATGGGGTTGAAGCCGTTCCCGGCCACAACACCCCGGGTCATGGTGCTGATGGGGTGCCCGGCCCTCACACCCCGATTCTTGGCACTGAAATCGTGGCCGGCCCTAACACTCTGGGTCATGGTGCTGAAGGGGTGCCCGGCCCTCACACCCCGATTCATTTCACTGAAGGGGTGCCCGACCCTCACAGCCAACGGGTCATAGGAAGGGGTGCCTGGCCTCGCCACCCCGGTCTGCAGCCCCGTGCCCGGACCTCACACCCCGTTTCATGGCACTGAAAGGGTGCCGGGCCCTCACACCCCGGTTCATGACACTGAAGGGGTGCCCGGCCCTCACACCCCGGGTCATGGAACTGAAGGGGTGAACGGCCCTAACACCCCGGGTCATGGACCTAAAGGTGCCCGGCCTTCACACCACGG